>NC_060904.1:18023310-18125810 GCF_014805685.1 Silurus meridionalis | reverse complement strand
TCATGATAAATTACATCACAGTGTTAGAGATTTTCCTCCTGGTGCTGCAGGACGAATCTCTGGTGAATTTCTGTGTTTAAAATTATTTTTAATTTTAAAGTACTTTTTTTTTATTAATATTTATTTTCTGTCTCCACTTAAGTGATTTATTTGTCTTCCCTAATTGTTCACACCTATTTTCTATCTATTATTTTTTATTTATTCCCTGAAAAGTATTGATCAGTGTTTTGATGTCTAATTACAATTCCATTTATTCTGTTTCTCGATTCACCTTTTTTTTATCAGGATTTCAAGAATTCATTTATTATAAATATTTTTTTAACATTCTATTAAGAGACAATAAAACACTGTGTTAGATTGGTATAAAATTCTCTCAATAGCAGACTGTATTATTGCTTTTGCACGTATGTGAAACACAAGTACGCTCCCTTTCTCATGCTTGTTATTGCATCTATAACATTTCACATTGTCTACATATCTATAGTCATTTCCTCACCAGCATCTCTTATTTTACATGTATTACATTCCATTAAATTCAAGCATGTTCGTGGGAAACCACAAATGTAGGGTAAAAGCAGTCCAACATGCATCACTTGTGGCTGATAATCAGGTTTGTGTGTAATTTCAGGCGTGGCCACAAGGAGCCGCAAGAGCAGGACAATTCTGTAATCTACAGCACTGTGACGGTCTGATGATGCTGATGATACGGTTTTATATAGTCATCATTAAACCTGTGATTTTTTTTTCCATGCATGTAAAACATTATGGTTAAATGCAGGGGTCCCCAAACTATGACCCACCCCCACATTTGAAACGGCCCTTTGAACAAAGACATGTTTAAAAATTACATGTTAAATACATGTTATACTCATATTATATCTGAATTGAATATTATAAGCTGGCTTTCAAAGTAAAATTTTTTTATTAATTAAGGTCAAGGCACCGATAGTTGATTGCTGGAACTATCGGCTATCAGCAATAATCCATACCGATAGTTTTTCCGACTTCCGGTCCGTTGTCATTACAAGAGCGGCCTCTAGGGGCAAATAATTTTGAATGTAAAAAATGAAATCTGTTTTGATGAGATATAAGGCTGGGTATCATCAGCATAGCAGTGGAATCTAATCCTATAGAATCCTATGAATATATTTACATTCATAATTAAATCTCCACAATAATGCTGTTGGTCAGTCCAGCCCTTGTTTGGCCCAAATCATGTGGTATAGACAGGTACCAAGTTTAAGGTACTACACTGGACGAGTTTAGTCAAGCCACAGTGTCTGCTGGAAATTTGGGTTCTGATTAGACAGTGAGCTACTAATACTGCATTTCTACATATCTGTGTTTCTGTATAAAATCCAGAAAGAGTTTGATCTTATATATTGTCTCCTGACAAAACATTTACTGAGTTAATATGAGCACAGCTACAGACTGTACTGTATTGTGAGCCATCTGTGTTTTTTATTCAGAGAACTCTTACCTGTGTGATATTGTTTAGAATTAATAAAGACGTCCTCCAGCAGCATTACTTTAGTCTGGAAAATGAATTCTGTCTGAATACGGGTTTAGAAACGAGATTTTCAGATTCAGATGTTGATCATTATAATTTAATGCAGGGAGTTTTAATGATCTAAAATCCCGACACTCTCAAGCTGCCACCGCTGGATTCCTGAGCAAGATTTTTATACATCATTTATACAGCTGTAGGTCACTTTGGATAAACGTTTGGTGTAAATGTAAATTATAGTTTGCATACTGTACTTATGTTAGCAGAATGTTAGAGACATTTAAAAACATTAAAAGAATATAAAAAAATTATTTTGATTTAGCTGTTTATGTATAGTAAAATGTATGCTGTATAAAACTTTGTGTTCATGCTGCAGGTGATTATTTTTATTCCATAGTTAATTTGTCATTTCCGTGATGATGATGATGATGATGATGATGATGATGATGATGATGATGATGATGATGATGATGATGATGATGATGATGATGATGATGATGATGATGATGATGATGATGATGATGATGATGATGATGATGATGATGATGATGATGATGATGATGATAATGATCATCATCATCATACCTACTGTATATTAATGCATTTGGCTGCTGTAGTTTTAGTAAATGTAAATAAATGCATCTTGTTGATCTTACACCAGATCCTGAAGGTCTCTAGATTGATCTTTCAGAAGTAAATGTATAAATGTCTAGTGCATCTTCATGTTTTTAAACACATTTTGAACAACATCACCACCCAGTGGTGGAAACCTGAACCACTGTACAGTCTGCAGTTTTTATTTTCTCTTCTCTATTTATTGAGTTGTTGTAATAAAACACCTTATAAAAAAAAGAAATAAACTGATTTGGAAGTTAAACACAATTTAATTGTTTAAAAATGTAAAACAAGTCTGATGAAAATAAAAGCCCATCGTTCTCTAAGTGTGAGAGTTTAGAGGTTCAACACACAGGGAGTGTTTAATAAATATGGCATGTATAGTGACAAGTGTGTGTTCGAGTCTTGTTTAGGTTGTGTAGCTTTTTTTGTTTATCAGTTGTATTAAAATTATACAGTACAAGTAATAATCTAATCTAAACTAATCTAGTCTAATCTATTGAGCACTTCAGTGTTAAAGCAGCTTGTGCTTCGTTCTGGTCAGTCATGGCTCACATCAAACACTGCTTACAAGAGAAAGAAGGATAGATGACGACTGTAATTTAGACATGAATGATCCTAAAAACAAGTAAAAGCATCACAAAGGAAGTGTATATGATGTGTAATATTCTATTTCAGCTCACAGAGGAAAGTCACAAGCTGAAGATTGATCTGAGCGTGAGGTGTGAACATGTGATCACATAAGTGCTATTATACATTAGCATAGATTTCAGAATCATCAGAAAGATCTATCTTGGGATTTTATGTCCAGTAACTTTAGGTTCTCCTGTCCTTTTGTTCATCTTCACATTAGTTATAAATCTGAATGTATACACTCCAGAATAACGGAAGTGAACATTGTGGATTAACAAAATTTGTGGAAGTGGATGCAAGTGTAAGTAAGTAAGTAAGAACTTAATAAAAAGGTGAAACAGATCCAAAAATTTAAAAATGTATTAAGGACTAAGGTCAGATGGTTGGTTTATATCTTGAATTAGGCAAAGCGAGAAGGTAAACAAGAGATAAGGTTGAGAAGATAAACAAGTAAAACAATCTTTCTCTTATTTTAGTTTTGGGAAGTGAGATGATGTTTCATAACAGACAGCATAAGCAGAACATATTAAAGTGCAGCATTTTTAGTTAAAACTCCACACACTCAGTGTTTGGTGTGTGTGTGTGTGTGTGTGTGTGTGTGTGTGTGTGTGTGTGTATGAGCTCACCAACTTGGCCATGAAATGCAAGAAAAAAGTACTTCCTGAATTAATAGAATGTACCCAATATAGTTATGAAGTCATAAACCACAAGCGTGCTGAATGATTAAATCTGGTGGCATCTTCTCATCTTCCTGTAACGATGTGCCCTTCATTCCTGTACTGATCTAAACAGTGCACTAAGCCCAGGACATGAACATGTCTTTTTCTCTTATTAATAATAAATGTTTAATAAACTAAGCTGAAAATCATTAGAAATATTTTCTCAGGCAATAAATTATAGATCACTAAAATTAGACAGTATAATGTGTGTGTAAGTTTATAATCCAGAAACTGAGCATAAACACTGCAACATCAATCAGCAACTAATTCAAACTCTGAACAATAATAATTCTGTGTAAGAGTGAGGTGATGTTTCATACCAGACAATGAAAACAGAATGAGATCAAAGTGCAGCATTTTCCTCTGCTCTTCATTAAGAATGTCACACACTCAGTGCAGTGTGTGTGTTTATAATCCAGAAACTGAGCATAAACACTGCAACATCAATCAGCAACTAATTCAAACTCTGAACAATAATAATTCTGTGTAAGAGTGAGGTGATGTTTCATACCAGACAATGAAAACAGAATGAGATCAAAGTGCAGCATTTTTAGTTAAAACTCCACACACTCAGTGCAGTGTGTGTGTTTATATACTGAGATCACTGAATGGACTGAAAACTCAGTAAGAAATTTACAAAATAAACCTAATACTAAATACAAACACCACAAAAAGTGTCAAATTATTATCAGTGGAATATAAACAGACGTGCCAAATTTTGCCCCAATCCCCTACACACACACACAAACAATTAACAGTATTTTATTTACACCATTCTGAGGTTCATATTCAGTTTAAATTCAGCTTTCTTAATTTTTCAACTAAAATCCTAAAACTCAAAAGCTTTACGAAGTGTCCAAACCACTTTGTCTTCAAATTCTTAATCATATTTCAATGATGCTTTAAAAACCCATGGCATCTTCTCATCCAGCTTCCTGAGGATCTTCACATTCATTTATTCAACATGAAAATCTACTTGTTTGAGGAAATGATGAAATATTTAAGTAAAAACTGTGTTTAGATGCAGAAATGCACTATAAGGACAGTGGTTTGTGGGGACCTAAACATCAGAATATCAGAATGATTTGTTAAACAGTTAAATTAGGATTTCTCTTCACTGAAACTAAGGAGCCGAGTCCAAACCCTGTGTCCAAAAAGTGTTTTTCTGCATCTGAAAGTGTTCATGTGTGTGTGTGTGTGTGTGTGTGTGTGTGTGTGTGTGTGTGTGTGTGTGTGTGTGTGTGTGTGTGTATATGCATGCAAAAAGACAGTGCATGAGGCCTCTGCTCATCTTCCTGTTTTACTAGACTGACAGTGTTGTGGTGTTTGAGGTTGCAGCTATATTTGGTTTATTCTGTCAATCCAGGAAGTACTTTTAATTCTCATTTCATGACCAACTCAGTGAGCCCAGTACACACACACACACACACACACACAGCACTGAGTGGGTGAGGTTGCTTCTGAAGAAGATATGAAGATGCTGCACTTGGCTCTGATTCTGCTCTCGCTGTCTGGTATGAAACATCATCTCAAAATTATTAATTAGAGTTTAAATTGGTTGTTGATTGATGTTGCAGTGTTTATGCTCAGTTACTGAAATATGCACTTACAGTAATAAATAAATAAATAAATACATTTTAAAAATGAATAAAAAAATAAATAAAGATGTGATATTCGAGGTGTAAGTGTGAGGTGTTACATGATGTTACAGTAAAGCAGAGAGCATTATTATGGTGTATGACCTCAAATCTATCTGTGGATGATCACTTTATAGCAGGGTCACTTCTGAGTGTTACATCGAAATTTTGGCGCTTCAAATAACACCCAGAGAAAAACTAGTGCCAGAAGATTATATTTATTTACATGTTTTTTTACAAAACCTTTTAGAAAGAGAGAGAGAGAGAGAGAGAGAGAGAGAGAGAGAGAGAGAGAGAGAGAGACTTAGTAGCAAATTTATTAGATTCAAATGACAAACACAAACTACCAGCGTGTTCAACAATCCTAGCTCACACCTGAACTTCTAGCCAATCATATTCAAGTATTCATACTCTTGTTTGTGTGTTATTAATTGTTTTTGATTGTAAATGTTTTGATGATTTAAAACACATAGAAAAATAGTAAGTAAAATTCTAACTAATAATCAGCTCTTAGAGTTTGTATGGTTTTGTTATGAAAAGTGAGTCACTGAGGTCTTTATCATTAAAATGGGCTACAAAGGATGTATTTATTTGGGTTAACATTTATGGCACAATTTGAATAAATGTGTAAAGTAATATATAATGTCAAAAGAAAATTAACTGTAAAAGTAAGAGAGCATTAATTATGTATGTAAATAAATATACTGAATACAAAACCACAGATACGTACAGTATACAGTACATTTTACTTCACTTTCTTTATAAAAACACAATTGAATGTTACACAAATGTATACAGTTACGACTACTAAAAGATATAAAGTTGCTGTATGTACAGTGTGGTAATAATATAAATATCAGATAATATCACATATAAACATGAAAACAAACAAATACTATAAAATAAGATACCAGTTTACCTTTATTGATATTTAATTTTATCTCCTTTATTCTGTATGTATTTCTCTACACAGATGTTCTCACTCAGGACAGTGACTGGGGAGTGAAATATGCTGATAATCAGATCTGTGCTGTGAGAGGATTCAGTGTCTCCATTCCCTGTAGTTATTATTATCCAACATCAAATCCCATTCAGGTGACACAAAAGCTTTGGTGCTCAATGAACTCAAACACAGATAAGTGTCATGACCCTCCATATGTTTATAACAGTTCATCAAACACCAAATCAGACTTTGAGTTCACTGGAGACAACAAATCAGACTGTACTTTATTAATCCACAATGTACAGTTTAATTATTCTGGAGTCTATAAATTCAGATTTATAACTGATGTGACTGGTGGCAGATGGACAGGAGACCCTGGAGTTACTCTACAAGTTACAGGTAAATTTTACTGATTAAAATAAAAATCCTAAATGATTTATTATGTGTGTGTAATCCTGAGTCACTGATGTGGAGTCTTTCCTGCTCTCTGATAAAGATTTAAAGGTGTCACTAATCAGACTCAGTGGAAACGGAACCTTTAAACCAGGAGACTCGTTAAATCTGACGTGTGATGTGACCTGCACACAAAGTTCCTCACAGTTTGTGTGGTCTAAGAACAACGAGCTCTTACCTGAATCAGGAGCCGTTCTTCACTTTCCTGCTCTGACCCTGAGGGATTCTGGGAATTACACCTGCACTTGGAAAACCAGCACGACATCAGGATCTAAAACCATCAGCCTTCAGGTCGAGGGTGAGTCCGTCTGCTCACAACATTCCTGAATGTCTCGAGTGATTCCTGAAGGAAATAAAGTGACTTGTGTTTAGTAAAATATTCACAGGATAAATGCTGTTGTTTATATATTATCAGGCCGTTGGTCAGTCTGGATGATTGTTTTACTGACAGCTGGACTGATTCTCCTCGTCTTCACTGTTCCAGCTGTGATTTACTACAGGAGGTAAAACAGGTCTCAGGATTTATTTGTATCATTTAACATGTACAGTATTCATCTTAATTGTTTTATAATTTATGAGATCAGATTTTATTTTAGGACATGTTCATGTGCACTGTGTGTTTTCCTGCTTCTGTTAGGAGGAAACTTAAAGCCCCAGAAGAAAACAAAAGTGGAGAGAAAACACAGGTATGACCTTTTTCATTGAAATGTGTATTTAAGCATATCAATGTGTAAATAACTACTGATTGTTTAGCTAATTATTCAAGCTGATCATTAACTGAACATCAACACACTTTAACTGGACAGAAAAAGAGCTGCTGTTTTTCCCACACTGCTATACATTACACCTGTACATTATTACACTGCTGTACATTACACCTGTACATTATTACACTGCTGTACATTACACCTGTACATTATTACACTGCTATACATTACACCTGTACATTATTACACTGCTGTACATTACACCTGTACATTATTACACTGCTGTACATTACACCTGTACATTATTACACTGCTGTACATTACACCTGTACATTATTACACTGCTGTACATTACACCTGTACATTATTACACTGCTATACATTATACCTGTACATTATTACACTGCTATACATTACACCTGTACATTATTACACTGCTGTACATTACACCTGTACATAATTACACTGCTATACATTACACCTGTACATTATTACACTGCTGTACATTACACCTGTACATTATTACACTGCTGTACATTACACCTGTACATTATTACACTGCTATACATTACACTTGTACATTATTACACTGCTGTACATTACACCTGTACATTATTACACTGCTATACATTATACCTGTACATTATTACACTGCTGTACATTACACCTGTACATTATTACACTGCTGTACATTACACCTGTACATTATTACACTGCTGTACATTACACCTGTACATTATTACACTGCTATACATTACACTTGTACATTATTACACTGCTGTACATTACACCTGTACATTATTACACTGCTATACATTATACCTGTACATTATTACACTGCTGTACATTACACCTGTACATTATTACACTGCTGTACATTACACCTGTACATTATTACACTGCTATACATTACACCTGTACATTATTACACTGCTGTACATTACACCTGTACATTATTACACTGCTGTACATTACACCTGTACATTATTACACTGCTATACATTACACCTGTACATTATTACACTGCTATACATTACACTTGTACATTATTACACTGCTATACATTACACCTGTACATTATTACACTGCTATACATTATACCTGTACATTATTACACTGCTGTACATTACACCTGTACATTATTACACTGCTATACATTACACCTGTACAATTTTACACTGCTATACATTACACCTGTACATTATTACACTGCTATACATTACACCTGTACATTATTACACTGCTGTACATTACACCTGTACATTATTACACTGCTGTACATTACACCTGTACATTATTACACTGCTATACATTACACCTGTACAATTTTACACTGCTATACATTACACCTGTACATTATTACACTGCTATACATTACACCTGTACATTATTACACTGCTGTACATTACACCTGTACATTATTACACTGCTGTACATTACACCTGTACATTATTACACTGCTGTACATTACACCTGTACATTATTACACTGCTGTACATTACACCTGTACATTATTACACTGCTGTACATTACACCTGTACATTATTACACTGTTGAACATTACACCTGGTGAACATGATCTTTTCACAGAAAAAGCAACAGTTCAACAGAGTTTCTGATGAAGAAATTGTAAACACAGAGGAAGTGACTTATGCATCTGTCCAAATAAACAAAGCAACAACCAAAAGGTAAAAAAACTTGTATTTAATATTAATAGATCATTTGAATGATGTGGTATAAAAATCATATCATGATAAATTAAATCACAGTGTTTCCCTCTCTTGCTGACTGTTGCAGGACGAATCTCTGGTGCATTTCTGTGTTTACATAAAATGTTTATAGAGCCAAGTGTGTTTTATTATTGTTTATTTCCTGTCTCTTTAACGTGCATCGTTTGTGGCTGATAATCAGGTTTGTGTGTAATTTCAGGCGTGTCCACGCTGAGCCGCAGGAGCAGGACGATTCTGTAATCTACAGCACTGTGAAAAAAGCCTGATGATGCTTCCACACCTCTTTCACTTTTACAGTGTGTGTGTGTGTGTGTGTGTGTGTGTGTGTGTGTGTGTGTGTGTGTGTGTGTGTCTGTGTCAGCCTTCACATTAACTTTTGCCTAAGTTAGAATAAATTAAAATGTTGTCTATGTGGAATAAAAAGTTATCAGACCCCAGAAATGGGGGTGGGGGTGGGGGAGGTTCAGACAAATCATGTGGTATAGACAGGAACAAGTTGAAGGCACTACACTGGAAGAGTTTAATCAAGTCTTCAGCTGTACAAAGCTGTTTAAGAGCTGCAGGGGAAACGTAGTGGGCAGTGGTATTTAAAGTACACTGGTGTACCTGTAAGCTTAAAAGCCCTCATCCTTTCATCTCCATGAAGAAGAAACCAGCAGAAGGAGGAAAATGTGGAGTGCTGAATGTATCGCTTGTGGAGTGCCTCCTGAATATGCTCCTTTATAGCTGATCTGAGTGAATCAAAGTCCTTATATATATGGAAGCTGTGTTTATGGAACCGGGTGTCTCCATCTGTCATTTTACGAGGCCACAGTGTCTGCTGGGAATTTGAGTTCTGATGAGACAGTGAGCTACTAATCTGTGCTTCAATATAAAATCAACACTTACTGTATAAAAAAAAAAGACAAACTCATTGAGCGTGAGATATGAGATGTGTGTAAGAGGCTACTTTCAGTTCAACAACAACAATGCATAAAAAGTAAAAACTCGTCCATCTGCATGTTTTTTTATTCAGAGAACTCTTATCTGTGTGATTTTGTTTCGAATTAATAAAGACGTCCTCCAGCAGCATTATTTTAGTCTGGAAACTGAATTCTGCCTGAATACGGCTTTAGAAACAAGATTTTTTCAGATTCAGATGTTGATCATTATAATTGAATGCAGGGAGTTTTAATGATCTAAAATCCCGACACTCTCAAGCTGCCACTGTTGGATTCTTGAGCAAGATTTTAATACGTCATTTGTAGATCACAGCTTTGGGTCACTTTGGATAAAAGTTTGGAGTAAATGTAAATAAAAATTAGCATATGCATGTTAGCAGAATGTTATTAGTTATTTTTTTCTAACAAAAAAGTTTTGTAAACATCAAAAAAGTATTTTGGTTTAGCTGTTTATGTATAAAGTAACATGTATGCTGTATTCAATTTTGTGTTCATGCTGCAGGTGATTATTTTAATTCCGTTTTTAATCTGTTATTTTTCTTCATATTTTTTATTAAAACAGTAACAGTGATGATGAGATGATGATCATATCTACTGCTATGTTTATGTATTTCGCTGATGTAATTTAATAAATGTAGAGAAATGCATTTTTTCACCATTTCACCAGATCCTGAAGGTCTCTATTTTGATCTTTCAGAAAATAAATGCCTGAAGGTTGAGTGTATCTTTTGTTTTTTTGTGTCTACATTTTGAACAATATCACCACCTAGTGGTGGAAACCTGAACCTCTGTACGGTCTGCAATTTTCATTTTCTCTGTTTACTGAGCTGTTGTAATAAAGTTTCTGGATAATCAGACTACTCTTGATGTGAAATTATTAACGTATTTTAATCCTCATTCTTCTGGAAAAAATGAAAAAAAAAAGTGTTGAAAGTTAAATACAATTTTATTGTTTGATAATGTGAATGTGAAACAAGTCTGATGAAAAGCCCATCGTTCTCCAGAGGAAGTAACTGTGAGACTGTGGTTTAACACACAGCTATTAGAAATGTTTGATAAATAGGGCGTGTATACAGACAAGTGTTGAGTCTGTTTCAGGTTGTGTAGATTTCATTTGTCATCAGTTGTATAAAGATTATACAGCACAAGTAATAATCTAATCTAAACTAATCTAATCTATTAGGTGCTGCTTACAAGAGAAAGAACAATAGACAACTGCTCAAATTTAGATGCAGAACATTCTAAAAAGCAGTAAATGATGAAGCGCAAAAGCATCACACAGGAAGTGTATATGCTGTTTAACAGTCTGTTTCAGATCACAGAAGAAACTCACAAGCTGAAGACTGAGCCGAACGTGAAGTGTGAACATCACGAGGTGCGATCAGGTAAGTGCTATTATGCATTAGCATAGAGCTCAAAATCATCCTCCTTCTGCTGGATGTTAGCATAGATATCAGAATCGCTTTCCATCTCCTGGACTTTAGCGTGAAGATCAGAATCATCCTTCTTCTGCTGCTCAGTGTGGACCCTCCTGCAACCACACAGACACTTGTTGAGACACGAACTGTGTTAATTGATGTTAGCTGTGACGTGTCAAAATCATATGTGTTCGTTTTTTAGTCTGTAAATAATGTACTGTACAGAAACATGCAGAGTTTTACCTCCTGCTGTAAATCACAGCTCCTGAGATGATGAGACTCAATCCAGCAATCACACAAACTATCATCCAGATTGACCACTGATCAGGATGTTCTGGATTGTTAGATGATAAAAATAACAGAATTTAACTGAACACAAGTCACTTTATTTCCTTCAGGAATCACTCGAGACATTCAGGAATGTTGTGAGCAGACGGACTCACCCTCGACCTGAAGGCTGATGGTTTTAGATCCTGATGTCGTGTTGGTTTTCCAAGTGCAGGTGTAATTCCCAGAATCCCTCAGGGTCAGATCAGGAAAGTGAAGAACGGCTCCTGATTCAGGTAAGAGCTCGTTGTTCTTAGACCACACAAACTGTGAGGAACTTTGTGTGCAGTTCACATCACACGTCAGATTTAACGAGTCTCCTGGTTTAAAGGTTCCGTTTCCACTGAGTCTGATTAGTGACACCTTTAAATCTTTATCAGAGAGCAGGAAAGACTCCACATCAGTGACTCAGGATTACACACACATAATAAATCTATTATTGAATAATAAACATCAGTGAGATTTCATTATAAAATTAGAACTGATCCTGGCATTGGATTCAACAAGTTCACGATAAAAAATAAGTCTGCAAAAGTATAATTTATACGTATAGATTAGGAAAGTGTTTTATAATAACACAACATAGGGATTTGGTTTTACCTGTAACTTGTAGAGTAACTCCAGGGTCTCCTGTCCATCTGCCAACACTGATATCAGTAATAAATCTGAATTTATAGACTCCAGAATAACTGAACTGTACATTGTGGATTAATAAAGTACAGTCTGATTTGTCGTCTCCAGTGAACTCAAAGTCTGATTTGGTGTTTAATGCACTGTTATAAACATATGGAGGGTGATGACACTGATCTTTGTTTGAGTTCATTGAGCACCAAAGCTTTTGTTTCACCTGAATGTTGGGATTTAATATTGGATAATAATAACTACAGGGAATGGAGACACTGAATCCTCTCACAGCACAGATCTGATTATCAGCATATTTCACTCTCCATTTACTGTCCTGAGTGAGAACATCTGTGTAGAGAAATACATACATTGTGAAATAAATTGAAACTGAAATTTGAGTAAATGTAATGTAAGGTGGCAATCTGGAAGATAAAATTTTGTTTCACTCGAGACATTCAGGAATGTTGTGAGCAGACGGACTCACCCTCGACCTGAAGGCTGAACGTTTTAGATCCTGATGTCGTGCTGGTTTTCCAAGTGCAGGTGTAATTCCCAGAATCCCTCAGGGTCAGATCAGGAAAGTGAAGAACGGCTCCTGATTCAGGTAAGAGCTCGTTGTTCTTAGACCACACAAACTGTGAGGAACTTTGTGTGCAGGTCACATCACACGTCAGATTTAACGAGTCTCCTGGTTTAAAGGTTCCGTTTCCACTGAGTCTGATTAGTGACACCTTTAAATCTTTATCAGGGAGCAGGAAAGACTCCACATCAGTGACTCAGGATTACACACATAATAAATCTATTATTGAATAATAAACATCAGTGAGATTTCATTATAAAATTAGAACTGATCCTGGCATTGGATTCAACAAGTTCACGATAAAAAATAAGTCTGCAAAAGTATAATTTATACGTATAGATTAGGAAAGTGTTTTATAATAACACAACATAGGGATTTGGTTTTACCTGTAACTTGTAGAGTAACTCCAGGGTCTCCTGTCCATCTGCCAACACTGATATCAGTTATAAATCTGAATTTATATTCTCCAGAATAACTGAACTGTACATTGTGGATTAATAAAGTACAGTCTGATTTGTCGTCTCCAGTGAACTCAAAGTCTGATTTGGTGTTTAATGCACTGTTATAAACATATGGAGGGTGATGACACTGATCTTTGTTTGAGTTCATTGAGCACCAAAGCTTTTGTTTCACCTGAATGTTGGGATTTAATATTGGATAATAATAACTACAGGGAATGGAGACACTGAATCCTCTCACAGCACAGATCTGATTATCAGCATATTTCACTCTCCATTTACTGTCCTGAGTGAGAACATCTGTGTAGAGAAATACATACATTGTGAAATAAATTGAAACTGAAATTTGAGTAAATGTAATGTAAGGTGGCAATCTGGAAGATAAAATTTTGTTTCACTCGAGACATTCAGGAATGTTGTGAGCAGACGGACTCACCCTCGACCTGAAGGCTGATGATTTTAGATCCTGATGTCGTGCTGGTTTTCCAAGTGCAGGTGTAATTCCCAGAATCCCTCAGGGTCAGAGCAGGAAAGTGAAGAACGGCTCCTGATTCAGGTAAGAGCTCGTTGTTCTTAGACCACACAAACTGTGAGGAACTTTGTGTGCAGGTCACATCACACGTCAGATTTAACGAGTCTCCTGGTTTAAAGGGTCCGTTTCCACTGAGTCTGATTAGTGACACCTTTAAATCTTTATCAGAGAGCAGGAAAGACTCCACATCAGTGACTCAGGATTACACACACATAATAAATCATTTAGGATTTTTATTATAATCAGTAAAATTTACCTGTAACTTGTAGAGTAACTCCAGGGTACCCTGTCCATTTTTCCACATTCGTTATACATCTAAATCTATATTCTCCAGAATAACTGAACTGTACATTGTGGATTAATAAAGTACAGTCTGATTTGTTGTCTCCAGTGAACTCAAAGTCTGATTTGGTGTTTGATAAACTGTTATAAACGTATGGAGGGTGATGACACAGATCTTTGTTTGAGTTCATTGAGCACCAAAGCTTTTGTGTCACCTGAATGTTGGGTTTTGATGTTGGATAATAATAACTACAGGGAATGGAGACACTGAATCCTCTCACAGCACAGATCTGATTATCAGCATATTTCACTCCCCAGATATTGTTCTGAGTGAGAACATCTGTGTAGAGAAATACATACAGAATAATGGAGATTGGAGAATTGAGTAGTCTTCACAGGCTTGGTGGATCATCAGTTGGAAAACAATTATTTGTAAACAATAATCTTTTTCTCAGCAAATGTGACCCTTCCAATGTAGCAGATAAGTTCTGCCTTTCTGAGGTAATGGCTGAGGTCCTTTTTTCTTGGTATGATGTAATAACACACTTGAGTAAACCACAATATCAAGATTACAAAAGTCCTGCTTTCATTTAGGTATCACAGTTTTGGAATATTGGCTGCCAATTACTTTCTTAGTGCATGTAGATGTTGGAAGGTTGCTCTTATTTTCTATGTTTGATTGTGAATGAAATGTGGGTTTAGAGTGAGGTAATAAAACCAGTCAGGGGCACTCTTTAAAGCACACACAGTAGTATGGTACATGATTATTTTAGCTTACTGCATGATTTTACTTTAAATAAAAAAGTTTAATTCATGATAATAGAAATGGGTTTAGCAACACATGGCAACCTGTCTGCCTGTAGTACAGACAACAAGGGTTCAGTCTTTTTATGTCTTTCAGTTGTAGGTTAGAGGTCTGATGTACAACATGATGCTAGCGTGCCTTTTTGTATATAAAATAATCTGCTCTTATGATTATAGATATTTTGATCTTGAAAGCACATCAAGAGCCTCAAATATAATCATGTTCAATCTACTAAGACTGTTTTTAGTTTTAAATGAATCATGATTATTGTTTTAACACAAACATTTGAAATCAGTAATTAACAGCATCAGACAGTATAATATGTGTGTGTGAGTGGATTATCCAGTAACCGAGTGTAAACACTGCAACATCAATCAACAAACACTACAAACTAAATAATAATTGTGTGTAAGAGTGAGATGATGTTTCATACCGGACAGCGAGAGCAGAATCAGAGCCAAGTGCAGCATCTTCATCTCTTCTTCAGTAAGAACCTCACACACTCAGTGCTGTGTGTTTATATACTTACTGACTTGTTAACGATGTCACACATAAAGACTTCCTGAATTAAATTAATATACCCAATATAACTTCAGACTCAGTGGCCAAAGAAGTGTGAAGTGCTAAAACGGCAGATAATCAGAGGCTCTATGTATTTTACACATACACTCACACACACACACATAGAGGAAGATGATACTTTATTTAACTCGAGACATTCAGGAATGTTGTGAGCAGACGGACTCACCCTCGACCTGAAGGCTGATGGTTTTAGATCCTGATGTCGTGCTGGTTTTCCAAGTGCAGGTGTAATTCCCAGAATCCCTCAGGGTCAGAGCAGGAAAGTGAAGAACGGCTCCTGATTCAGGTAAGAGCTCGTTGTTCTTAGACCACACAAACTGTGAGGAACTTTGTGTGCAGGTCACATCACACGTCAGATTTAACGAGTCTCCTGGTTTAAAGGTTCCGTTTCCACTGAGTCTGATTAGTGACACCTTTAAATCTTTATCAGAGAGCAGGAAAGACTCCACATCAGTGACTCAGGATTACACACACATAATAAATCATTTAGGATTTTATTATAATCAGTAAAATTTACCTGTAACTTGTAGAGTAACTCCAGGGTACCCTGTCCATTTTTCCACATTCGTTATACATCTAAATCTATATTCTCCAGAATAACTGAACTGTACATTGTGGATTAATAAAGTACAGTCTGATTTGTCGTCTCCAGTGAACTCAAAGTCTGATTTGGTGTTTGATGAACTGTTATAAACATATGGAGGGTGATGACACAGATCTTTGTTTGAGTTCATTGAGCACCAAAGCTTTTGTGTCACCTGAATGTTGGGTTTTGATGTTGGATAATAATAACTACAGGGAATGGAGACACTGAATCCTCTCACAGCACAGATCTGATTATCAGCATATTTCACTCCCCAGATATTGTTCTGAGTGAGAACATCTGTGTAGAGAAATACATACAGAATAATGGAGATTGGAGAATTGAGTAGTCTTCACAGGCTTGGTGGATCATCAGTTGGAAAACAATTATTTGTAAACAATAATCTTTTTTCTCAGCAAAATGTGACCCTTCCAATGTAGCAGATAAGTTCTGCCTTTCTGAGGTAATGGCTGAGGTCCTTTTTTCTTGGTATGATGTAATAACACACTTGAGTAAACCACAATATCAAGATTACAAAAGTCCTGCTTTCATTTAGGTATCACAGTTTTGGAATATTGGCTGCCAATTACTTTCTTAGTGCATGTAGATGTTGGAAGGTTGCTCTTATTTTCTATGTTTGATTGTGAATGAAATGTGGGTTTAGAGTGAGGTAATAAAACCAGTCAGGGGCACTCTTTAAAGCACACACAGTAGTATGGTACATGATTATTTTAGCTTACTGCATGATTTTACTTTAAATAAAAAAGTTTAATTCATGATAATAGAAATGGGTTTAGCAACACATGGCAACCTGTCTGCCTGTAGTACAGACAACAAGGGTTCAGTCTTTTTATGTCTTTCAGTTGTAGGTTAGAGGTCTGATGTACAACATGATGCTAGCGTGCCTTTTTGTATATAAAATAATCTGCTCTTATGATTATAGATATTTTGATCTTGAAAGCACATGAAGAGCCTCAAATATAATCATGTTCAATCTACTAAGACTGTTTTTAGTTTTAAATGAATCATGATTATTGTTTTAACACAAACATTTGAAATCAGTAATTAACAGCATCAGACAGTATAATATGTGTGTGTGAGTGGATTATCCAGTAACCGAGTGTAAACACTGCAACATCAATCAACAAACACTACAAACTAAATAATAATTGTGTGTAAGAGTGAGATGATGTTTCATACCGACAGCGAGAGCAGAATCAGAGCCAAGTGCAGCATCTTCATCTCTTCTTCAGTAAGAACCTCACACACTCAGTGCTGTGTGTTTATATACTTACTGACTTGTTAACGATGTCACACATAAAGACTTCCTGAATTAAATTAATATACCCAATATAACTACAGGGAATGGAGACACTGAATCCTCTCACAGCACAGATCTGATTATCAGGATATTTCACTCTCCAGTCACTGTCCTGAGTGAGAACATCTGTGTAGAGAAATACATACAGAATAATGGAGATTGGAGAATTGAGTAGTCTTCACAGGCTTGGTGGATCATCAGTTGGAAAACAATTATTTGTAAACAATAATCTTTTTTCTCAGCAAAATGTGACCCTTCCAATGTAGCAGATAAGTTCTGCCTTTCTGAGGTAATGGCTGAGGTCCTTTTTTCTTGGTATGATGTAATAACACACTTGAGTAAACCACAATATCAAGATTACAAAAGTCCTGCTTTCATTTAGGTATCACAGTTTTGGAATATTGGCTGCCAATTACTTTCTTAGTGCATGTAGATGTTGGAAGGTTGCTCTTATTTTCTATGTTTGATTGTGAATGAAATGTGGGTTTAGAGTGAGGTAATAAAACCAGTCAGGGGCACTCTTTAAAGCACACACAGTAGTATGGTACATGATTATTTTAGCTTACTGCATGATTTTACTTTAAATAAAAAAGTTTAATTCATGATAATAGAAATGGGTTTAGCAACACATGGCAACCTGTCTGCCTGTAGTACAGACAACAAGGGTTCAGTCTTTTTATGTCTTTCAGTTGTAGGTTAGAGGTCTGATGTACAACATGATGCTAGCGTGCCTTTTTGTATATAAAATAATCTGCTCTTATGATTATAGATATTTTGATCTTGAAAGCACATCAAGAGCCTCAAATATAATCATGTTCAATCTACTAAGACTGTTTTTAGTTTTAAATGAATCATGATTATTGTTTTAACACAAACATTTGAAATCAGTAATTAACAGCATCAGACAGTATAATATGTGTGTGTGAGTGGATTATCCAGTAACCGAGTGTAAACACTGCAACATCAATCAACAAACACTACAAACTAAATAATAATTGTGTGTAAGAGTGAGATGATGTTTCATACCGGACAGCGAGAGCAGAATCAGAGCCAAGTGCAGCATCTTCATCTCTTCTTCAGTAAGAACCTCACACACTCAGTGCTGTGTGTTTATATACTTACTGACTTGTTAACGATGTCACACATAAAGACTTCCTGAATTAAATTAATATACCCAATATAAC
Organism: Silurus meridionalis; assembly: GCF_014805685.1. Taxonomy (NCBI): domain Eukaryota; kingdom Metazoa; phylum Chordata; class Actinopteri; order Siluriformes; family Siluridae; genus Silurus; species Silurus meridionalis. Next base: position 18,107,229 of record NC_060904.1, on the reverse strand, counting down.
TTCAGACTCAGTGGCCAAAGAAGTGTGAAGTGCTAAAACGGCAGATAATCAGAGGCTCTATGTATTTTTACACATACACTCACACACACACACACACGTATACACACACACTTTTCACACTGTGTGGGTCAAAATATTCATCCACTTGGCCATCATATATTTCTAAAGTATGATCTTGTGCAATGCACACAGGAGAATTCTGAGTCAAAATTGTGTTTGTCATAAAAAGAGCTAAAATTGAACACAATATAAACAAACACAGGAAATAACACTTAAGTCTGTAGACAGCATACACAAAGAGATTTATTTCGTGTTTTTTTTTTTTTTAACCCAGGCCTCTTTTAACCTCCTGGACCTTCAAGAGACAGAACCCAAGGCGAACAGAACAATGGAAAATAAACTATAAAATCATGACGTCAGCAAGTTCCAAAATAAAGCACACATGTATTTGTGAGAATAATGACAATAAAGAAATTAAAACTATAAACATGTGACTGCCATTGAAGACCAGTAATTACCGAGAGCCAGCTCTTTGTCTCCCTCTGGTGGCAGGAAAACACGTTGACGCCTTTTTACTTTTTAGTAAAGAAATGTACATTTCACTTACTCATTCATCAGGTCACGCATGCGCAGACATGTCCGAATTCGAGACTGAATGAAAGTAGGTATATAGAAGCTCTGTGTGTGTGTGTGCGCCTGGGTACAAGATATAAATATGTATATATATATATATATATATATATATATATATATATACAGTACATTTTATAGTCACGTGACCTAATGCTCAAGAACAATGTGTGTGGCCACACCCCCTTACAAACAGTAACATTTAATGATCTAAAATCCAGAAAATGTGAAGTTGCCAGTGTTCAATTCTTCAGTTCTTGACTCTTAAATAAGTCAATATTAGCTACTTGTTAAGCTTAATCAATTATTTCTGACAATTTTATCTGACTTTAAAGGAAAAATTTTTTGGTTTGTGTTTTAATGGACAAAACCATAACCAACATGTCATATTTTGTTTCATGCTCTAGAGGAATAATGAGTTCATGTCTTTCTGCTTTCAGGGAAAATTCACATGCAGAAATCTGGAATGTAGTAAGTGAGGTGTGAAAGTGTGATCAGTTCATGGTGAATGTATTGTACTGAACTTTAGTGAAGGTTTCTGAATCGTCCTTCTTCAGCTGCACAAAATGGACACATCTGTAATCACACATGTTCATTTAGGAGACATAAAATTCACATTATTTAAAAGAAGAAGAATTTAGAGTTTTACCTCCTGCTGTGAATCACAAAAACCAAAATCAGTCCAGTTGCCACCAAAACAATGATACAAATTGGCCATAAAAGAAGATTTTTATCTGTTCAACATAAACAGTGAAAAACATAAATATTAAAGTCAACACAAGTTCAGCACTTTTCAATACACAATTTACATTTACAGTCATTCAGATGTTTATGAGAAAATTCACTGGGATTATAGATGTATATTTATTACAGGTACACTGATGTTACCTCGTACATGATCTGTTCTATATTCACTGACTGTTTATACAAACTTTCTGTATCACATTAACAATGTAAACACCTGATCAGAGAGAAGAGAAATGATATTTCAATTCCTCTGTATTTCTGCACATACGGTGGCATTGACCTTTTTTTTTATATTTGTATAGAACTTTTTACAATCAACCTTTTCTCAACGCAGACACACAGACACACAGACACACAGACACACACACACACACACACACACACACACACACACACACACACACACACACATAGAGGAAGATGATACTTTATTTAACTCGAGACATTCAGGAATGTTGTGAGCAGACGGACTCACCCTCGACCTGAAGGCTGATGGTTTTAGATCCTGATGTCGTGCTGGTTTTCCAAGTGCAGGTGTATTTCCCAGAATCCCTCAGGGTCAGAGCAGGAAAGTGAAGAACGGCTCCTGATTCAGGTAAGAGCTCGTTGTTCTTAGACCACACAAACTGTGAGGAACTTTGTGTGCAGGTCACATCACACGTCAGATTTAACGAGTCTCCTGGTTTAAAGGTTCCGTTTCCACTGAGTCTGATTAGTGACACCTTTAAATCTTTATCAGAGAGCAGGAAAGACTCCACATCAGTGACTCAGGATTACACACACATAATAAATCATTTAGGATTTTTATTATAATCAGTAAAATTTACCTGTAACTTGTAGAGTAACTCCAGGGTCTCCTGTCCATCTGCCACCAGTCACATCAGTTATAAATCTGAATTTATAGACTCCAGAATAACTGAACTGTACATTGTGGATTAATAAAGTACAGTCTGATTTGTCGTCTCCAGTGAACTCAAAGTCTGATTTGGTGTTTGATGAACTGTTATAAACATATGGAGGATGATGACACTTATCTGTGTTTGAGTTCATTGAGCACCAAAGCTTTTGTTTCACCTGAATGGGATTTAATATTGGATAATAATAACTACAGGAATGGAGACACTGAATCCTCTCACAGCACAGATCTGATTATCAGGATATTTCACTCTCCAGTCACTGTCCTGAGTGAGAACATCTGTAGAGAAATACATACATTGTGAAATAAATTGAAACTGAAATTTGAGTAAATGGTATTTAAGGTGGTAATCTGGAAGATGATACTTTATTTAACTCGAGACATTCAGGAATGTTGTGAGCAGACGGACTCACCCTCGACCTGAAGGCTGATGGTTTTAGATCCTGATGTCGTGCTGGTTTTCCAAGTGCAGGTGTATTTCCCAGAATCCTCAGGGTCAGAGCAGGAAAGTGAAGAACGGCTCCTGATTCAGGTAAGAGCTCGTTGTTCTTAGACCACACAAACTGTGAGGAACTTTGTGTGCAGGTCACATCACACGTCAGATTTAACGAGTCTCCTGGTTTAAAGGTTCCGTTTCCACTGAGTCTGATTAGTGACACCTTTAAATCTTTATCAGAGAGCAGGAAAGACTCACATCAGTGACTCAGGATTACACACACATAATAAATCATTTAGGATTTTTATTATAATCAGTAAAATTTACCTGTAACTTGTAGAGTAACTCCAGGGTCTCCTGTCCATCTGCCACCAGTCACATCAGTTATAAATCTGAATTTATAGACTCCAGAATAACTGAACTGTACATTGTGGATTAATAAAGTACAGTCTGATTTGTCGTCTCCAGTGAACTCAAAGTCTGATTTGGTGTTTGATGAACTGTTATAAACATATGGAGGATGATGACACTTATCTGTGTTTGAGTTCATTGAGCACCAAAGCTTTTGTTTCACCTGAATGGGATTTAATATTGGATAATAATAACTACAGGGAATGGAGACACTGAATCCTCTCACAGCACAGATCTGATTATCAGGATATTTCACTCTCCAGTCACTGTCCTGAGTGAGAACATCTGTGTAGAGAAATACATACATTGTGAAATAAATTGAAACTGAAATTTGAGTAAATGGTATTTAAGGTGGTAATCTGGAAGATGAAATTTTGTTTCACTCGAGACATTCAGGAATGTTGTGAGCAGACGGACTCACCCTCGACCTGAAGGCTGATGGTTTTAGATCCTGATGTCGTGCTGGTTTTCCAAGTGCAGGTGTATTTCCCAGAATCCCTCAGGGTCAGAGCAGGAAAGTGAAGAACGGGTCCTGATTCAGGTAAGAGCTCATTGTTCTTATACCACACAAAATGTGAGGAACTTTGTGTGCAGTTCACATCACACGTCAGATTTAACGAGTCTCCTGGTTTAAAGGTTCCGTTTCCACTGAGTCTGATTAGTGACACCTTTAAATCTTTATCAGAGAGCAGGAAAGACTCCACATCAGTGACTCAGGATTACACACACATAATAAATCATTTAGGATTTTTATTTTAATCAGTAAAATGTACCTGTAACTTGTAGAGTAACTCCAGGGTCTCCTGTCCATCTGCCACCAGTCACATCAGTTATAAATCTGAATTTATATTCTCCAGAATAATTAAACTGTACATTGTGGATTAATAAAGTACAGTCTGATTTGTCGTCTCCAGTGAACTCAAAGTCTGATTTGGTGTTTGATGCACTGTTATAAACATATGGAGGGTCATGACACTTATCTGTGTTTGAGTTCATTGAGCACCAAAGCTTTTGTTTCACCTGAATGTTGGGTTTTGATGTTGGATAATAATAACTACAGGGAATGGAGACACTGAATCCTCTCACAGCACAGATCTGATTATCAGTATATTTCACTCTCCAGTTACTGTCCTGAGTGAGAACATCTGTGTAGAGAAATACATACAAAATAAAGGAGATAAAATTATTATAATATAGTTTTATATTTTGTTTATTTTTAAGTTTATGTGTTTTTTTAATACACACTCAGGTACAATATTATAATAGCGGTTTTAAAATATTCACACTAGAAAAAAGGTGATAAATTGTAGATCACACACACACACACACACACACACACACACACACACACACACACACACACACACACACACATGCTGTTTGGACACAGGTACTTTGTATTTTGGACTGAAGTAAAATCATTCTGACATTCTGATGTTCAGGTTAATGATCAGGTTTCTGCATCAAAATGTAGTTTTTACTTAAAAATTCTTAAAAAACAACAACAGTGCTTTCTTGTTTGAGATCTTCAGAAATCTTATATTTTTAAATCCTAAATCTTTTTTAAAATTGTTAAATTAATGCATTAATGAGAAATAAATATTAATAATTAATAGTACTATATAATAGCAACCAAATTTAATTTCTTCATCTTTATTAAATACACCAATAAAATATTTTTTAGAGATTGAAGTAAAAAGCAGTTCTATTTATTAGGATGCTCCTGTGCTCCACTGGTTCAGAGGAGAATGTGAGATTCTAAAGCAGATGAATGTTACAATGACAAAAGACACTACAAATTATTTTTAATTACAGCAACCTGAGATTATATTAAACATGTACAGAATCAGATCTTTAAAAAACGAAGTGAATATCTGTTTATTATTTACGCTCTTGAAAAGGCCACAGTCCTGTAGTTACCTAATCCTGTAAATAATCCTGAGTGATGATGATCCTGTTTACAAGCACATTTATTCTTATTTATTCATTCATATAGTTTTCATTTGCTACACTTTATCATATATTAAAAGTTTCAGGTGTCTCTGCACTCTGTCAACAGGTACATAAGCAGCAGTGTTTTATTTCTGCAGCACTTTTCAATACACACAATACTCCTGTCAATCATATTCTTTTAGCTTCAGGATTTTACTGCCAAGATAAAGATCTTTTAACAGAATCAAAACAGACCTAAACATGCCTTCATGAAATGTCTCATCTTCAGCTCAGGGACAAAAACAGACAAATGCAGTAAACAATCAGCAAAGAAGTTTAAACTGTGAACAATAATAATTGTGTGTAAGAGTGAGATGAAGTTTCATACCGGACGGCGTGAGCAGAATCAGAACCAAGTGCAGAATCTTCATCTCTTCTTCAGTAAGATTTATTTTTATTTGTTTAGCACATTTAACAATAAACTTTGTGTGAAAGCAGAAGACCGTCACACACTCAGTGCTGTGTGTGTGTGTGTGTGTGTGTGTGTGTGTGTGTGTGTGTGTACATACTGAATTTACTGACTTAGTCATGATGTGTGAGAAGAAAAAAATTATTTAAGAAAATAGCTTATAGATCTGCAACTTCAACAACCACATGAGTGTCAGACCATTAAAACAGAAAGCGTTTTGCACTCACACACATATACACACACACACACACACACACACTCACACACACATACACACACACACACACACACACTCACACACACACACACACACACACACACACACACATACACATACACACACACACACACTCACACACACACACACACACATACACATACACACACACACACATGCACACACACACACACACACACACACACACACACACACACACACACACACACCACACACACACACACACACACACACACACACACACACACAAACATGCACACACATACACACACACACACTCACAGACACACACACATATGCACACACACACATGCACACACACGCACACACACAAGCACATACACAAGCACATACACACACACGCACACACACACACACACACACACACACACACACAATAAATGTTGCACTTGTCTAAACGCAAAGTCTAAAGTTATTTATAACAAGTTCTGCTCAGCTACAGAGGAAAAGAATAAAACAAGTGTGAAAAAAAATGTAGAACATAAGTTGTGGTGCATGACACGATTCCTGAATAGAAAAGATGCATTTACTTGTCACATGTACATTAAAGCACTGATGATACAGCACCCCTGGAGCAGAGAGGGTTAAGGGCCTTACTCAGGGGCCCAGTAAAGGCAGCATGGTGGTGCTTGTGCTTGAACCCCCGACTTTTTGTTCAGTAACCCGGAGTTTTGACTACCAATTCTCTAGAAACTCTCTAGATACTGTCTAACACACATTTCAACTTCAACTGACCTCCATATTGTCTGAATGTTTCCCCCCTTGTCCCTTCAGCATATAAACTGTATGAGGAGAATTTCTGTGGGTCTGGTCTCTGACCATGAAAACATAATAAAACCTTGTTCCTGGAAAGTGTGTTTTTATTTCCCCTTTAGTTTCCCACCACAGAACCTAATGTGAAGAATTTAGAGTTCATGAATAAGTGGCAGGAACATGAGACTGAGAGCTCAGGACATTTTTTTCTTACCTTTATTCATCCCACAGTGGGCAAATTTCTACATTTCTAAAATCATTAAAAAAATTGTACTCAGGCAGTAATTAATAGATTACTAAAATTAGACTTAATATTAAGTGTATAATCCAGTAACTGAGCGTAAACACTGCAGCATCATTTAGCAACCAGTTTAAACTGTGAACAATAATAATTGTGTGTAAGAGTGAGATGATGTTTCATACCAGACAGCGAGAGCAGAATCAGAACCAAGTGCAGCATCTTCATCTCTTCTTCAGTAAAACCTCACACACTCAGAGCTAGGTGTGTGTGTGTGTATACTGAGCTCACTGAATGGACTTCCTGAATTCATGGAATAAACGATATACAGCTAAATCTATATACAGACATCACAACAAGTGTCTTCTAACTGATACCAGAAGATGAGCAGAAGCCTCATGCTGCATTTTGTAGCCACACATACATTAACCAGTATTTTATTTACACCACATTCAGATTTTTACCGTGACCAGAAACACACACACTTTCTGTGTCCAAACCATTTCACCTTTAACATCTTCTCAACCACCTTCATGCAGATTATCATTCACATCCATACATTTTACATGAAAAGCTATTTTTTTGTTGTTGTTTTTTTTAAGAATTTTTAAGTAAAAACTATATTTTGATGCCGAAACCTGAACATCAGAATGTCAGAATAATTTTACTTCAATCCAAAGTACAAAGTACCTGTGTCCAAACAGCATGTGTGTGTGTGTGTGTGTGTGTGTGTGTGTGTGTGTGTGTGTGTGTGTGTGTGTGTGTGTGCGTGTTTGTGTGCGTATGTGTGTGTGTGTTTGTGCATGCAAAAGACAAAGCCTCTGCTCATCTTCCTGTTTTAATCGATTGGCATCGTGTTGGTGTTTGAGGTTGCAGTTAAAATGTGGTTTATTCTGTAAATTCAGGAAGTGCTTTAAGTTCTTATATATCATTAACACGCACAGCACTGAGTGTGTGAGGTTTTACTGAAGAAGTGATGAAGATGCTGCACTTGGTTCTGATTCTGCTCACATTGTCTGGTATGAAACATCATCTCACTCTTACACTCTTAGATTATTGTTCAGAATATGAACTTGAATGAATATGTATTTTATGTGAAATATCAGAATGATGTATGTGCTGCTTGTAAACAGCTGTACAGGATCTTCATACACATTCAGGATTAATTAACAGGATTAGCTAAATACAGGTTTGTGGCTTTAGCAAGAATTTGATACGTTTTTCATTTTGTTAAAAGAAAGATTTATAAAAAAAATAAGTGAAATAATCAGCTCGTTACTTTTTATAGTTTTGTGGTAGTTGAATTGAGTCAGTCAGATCTCTCAATAGAAATGACCTGCAGTAAAAGTTTTGTTGTTTTAACATTTAATGTCCAATTTGAATAAATGTGTAAAGGAATATAAAATTGTAATAATATTGACTGTAAAAATCAGGGAGGATAAACACTGTATGTACATAAATATACTGAAATATACACATAAATTAATAAATATATACTGTACATGTATGATGGTATCAAGAAAAAATAATTTTGTAGATTCGCTCTGTTTACAAGAAATTACTTTATTTATCCACGTTTCCACACAATCACCTTCATTCTTCTTGAAGGATCTTGAAGTCTTCTTTTCGAAGCGTGTCAGGCATCTCCACAATAGTGTCAAAAACTGCAACCTTTGAGCTGCAACTTCATCTTTGGGAAGAGGGTGAAATCCACAGGAGCCAGATCTTGCTGGTTTTGACAGTTTCAGGGTTCGAGCTCATTGAAGGTCTGGTTTCACACAGATTTTTAAGTTTGTTTGTTCTAACTTGCTGTTCGTGATGAAATCGCAGAGGTGGTAAAGCACATGGTCAAAAATAGGACCAGTTACATCATCAGTCTAGAAGCTTTATGATATCTTATACCTCATATGACCACAAACACATATAAAAGTAAAGTGTGTACAGTGTAGTAATAAAAGAAACGTCAGATAAACACATATGAACTTATAAATACTATTATTATAAAACAATATTGCAGTTTAACTTTAATATTTTATTGTATTTAATTAAATATTTAACCCTTTATTCTGTATGTATTTCTCTACACAGATGTTCTCACTCAGGACAGTAACTGGGGAGTGAAATATCCTGATAATCAGATCTGTGCTGTGAGAGGATTCAGTGTCTCCATTCCCTGTAGTTATTATTATCCAACATCAAATCCCATTCAGGTGACAGAAAAGCTTTGGTGCTCAATGAACTCAAACACAGATAAGTGTCATCACCTCCATATGTTTATAACAGTTCATCAAACACCAAATCAGACTTTGAGTTCACTGGAGACGACAAATCAGACTGTACTTTATTAATCCACAATGTACAGTTTAATTATTCTGGAGTCTATAAATTCAGATTTATAACTGATGTGACTGGTGGCATGTGGACAGGAGACCCTGGAGTTACTCTACAAGTTACAGGTAAATTTTACTGATTAAAATAAAAATCCTAAATGATTTATTATGTGTGTGTAATCCTGAGTCACTGATGTGGAGTCTTTCCTGCTCTCTGATAAAGATTTAAAGGTGTCACTAATCAGACTCAGTGGAAACGGAACCTTTAAACCAGGAGACTCGTTAAATCTGACGTGTGATGTGACCTGCACACAAAGTTCCTCACAGTTTGTGTGGTCTAAGAACAACGAGCTCTTACCTGAATCAGGAGCCGTTCTTCACTTTCCTGCTCTGACCCTGAGGGATTCTGGGAAATACACCTGCACTTGGAAAACCAGCACCACATCAGGATCTAAAACCATCAGCCTTCCGGTCGAGGGTGAGTCCGTCTGCTCACAACATTCCTAAATGTCTCGAGTGATTACTGAAGGAAATAAAGTGACTTGTGTTTATTTAAATATTTACACTTTATTGTTTTTTTTATTGTAGCAGATAAAAATACTAAACCTTCATCAAAATGGATGATTGCTTTGGTGACTGCTGGACTGATTTTCATCATCTTAACTGTTCCAGCTGTGATTTACAGCAGGAGGTAAAACTCCACACATTACAGTCTCCTGTGTTGGACTCATTTTGAGTCTCAGGATATATTTTCGTTAGGTTTTTGATCAAATTGATGCCAGTTGAAATGAACAGATGTTGAGACTCTGTTATATTATATATAAAATGCTGTAATTCTTGTAATAATACTGTAATAATACACAGTATTGTTCTTTACTCTTTTTAACTACAGTATGAGACAGTGTGTATTTTAGGACACATCCATGTGCACTGTGTGTTTTCTTGCTTCTATTAGGAGGAAACTTAAAGCTCCAGAGGAAAATGAGGGGGAAAGTGAAGAGAAAACAGAGGTATGACCTTTTTTATTGGAGCTTAAATATATTTGAATAATTATAATACCTACTTAAAGTGTTACTACTTTAGACATTCACTTTAATACATAAATACCTCATGTGAAATATAGTTAGTCTACAATAAAATCTTTTAAAATTGAATTAGATTTTAATGTAGTGTTTTCTTTTCTAACAACTAACTGCTGAATGTTTAGTTCATTTTTATGTGTTGATCATCTACTGAACATCACCACACTTTAAGTGAAGAGTCTTATTTAAGTCAAGATTTAACAAGTTTCCTCTGAACCTGTTTACTGACACCTTTACTTTGGACGTGGTGATGCAAAGGTTATCTTTTCATAGATAAAACAACACTTACGACACGTCTCTGAAGTTCAAGAAGAAGAAGTGTTAAACAAAGAGGAAGTGACTTATGCGTCTGTCCAAAAAAACAAAGCAACAACCAAAAGGTAAAAAAAGTATATCTAAAATTTAATTGAGAATATGTCTGTCAGATTTTATTTAAAAAATGATATTATAGTGTCTGAGATTAGATGCTGGAGCTACGGCACACTGTCTTTTAACTCGGGGTTTGTGTGGTTATGTGGTTATGGTTATTTAGTTCAAGTCTCCACCCATGTCATATAATTGGTTGTGTCTTTATTCAGTGTTTTGCTACGTGACTTATCAAGCCTTTTGTTTTTTGTGTCTAAAAATTCCAATTTTTATCTTTTTTTTTTTTTACATATTTATTTGTCTGTAGTTGTTTTTGTTTGTTGACCTGTTGCCTGTTTAATGTTTATGACTCTACCTGTTGCTTTGGATTTCTTTAGTAAAAGTTTTTACATTTCATCCTCCTATACATGAACACCATGTCTGGAATAAAGGAAATATCCTTTTTATTAAATAAATTAAGAAATAGTTAAAAGCAACTGATTTGTTGGTAAAAATTTGGTCAAAAATGTTTAGTTGTTAATAAATTGTTGTTTCAGTATAAATAATCCTTGAACAGGGTTGTAATGAAACACTACTGTACTTTTGGAATTTTTTCTACAAACCTGTAGGTCATGATAAATTCTGTCTACACAGAAATGTGTTTGAAAATTACAATATAATATGTTGGTCATATCGCCTGAGTCCATCTGAGAGCATCTCTTCCCATAAGTTCAAAGGTCACAGCACAGCTAAACCAACTTCCACTGTCTGATGAAGAAGTTGTAGATGAAGGAGGAGTGACGTATGTATCAGTTTGCATCAAACACAAGAAAAAACAAACGGTAAAAATCTGTGAAATAATTGCTTTAAAATGTATTCATTCTACAAAAATATATCTTTAAACGTAAATGTGTTAGTGAGAATCCACAAAGTAAAAACGTGCATCGTTTGTGGCTGATAATCAGGTTTGTGTGTAATTTCAGGCGTGTCCACGCTGAGCTACAGGAGCAGGACGATGCTGTAATCTACAGCGCTGTAAACATCTAATGATGCTTTCACACCTCATTCACCCACAGTGCAGATATGTTTTATTTAGTCATCATTACAGCTGTGATTTTTTTCCCAGACATGAAGACATTATGATTTACGGTTTGCTAACATTATAGGAAATGTGTGTTTATTTGCCGTAAATATTCTGTTTGGATTTAAAATGATTTCATTTTCTACATATTTTGTTATTTCTTGTAATTTATGTTGTTTTCCAGTGCATTTTTTAATTCTGAGGTTTCTTTAAGTCCTATTCAGACAGGTTTAGTTTTATAAGTGAAAGTGTTGATTTACAGGAATAACTGTATCTATAGATAGAAACCTCAGGATTCACTGCAGGTCCATGACAGGTCTTGGTGGGCCAGTTACCTACTGCTGCCACCTTGGTTTACACCACATGTGCCTCCTCAGTATATTCCTACATAGTGCTCTGTGACTGATAGAGGATATAAACATGGCTGTGCAGGGAGAGGTGTCAGGAATCTCAGTGGGGGTGATGGAGAGAATGGAAGGACTCTTGTGTTCCATTCATGGAGACTAGGTTTAAATGTGCGCTGGTGTGAAAGGATGACCAGAAAGGAAATCCTTCAGTCTGAAGCATGGGACATTTGGTTTGGTGCATGAAAAGCCATACTTCAGTCGGTCCTCCATCAATGACGTAGTTCTTGCATGTTTTCTGATTCATGAAGTCCCTCAATGCTCCAAAGTCCGGGGTGGATTGGGTGTGGTGATTGGCATGTGAGGTCATACTCAGTCATGTAGCATAAGGAAGGAAGCAAACACGGGCTAAATGCTAAATGCATGGTTTTTAATGATGTCTTAAAGGAAAGATATAAAATTGGCGGGCAGAATCTAAATAGTGAACACATTAATACAGGGAAATAACAGGTTCAAAGGATACAGTGTGTGTATGTGTTTGTGTGTGTGTGTGTGTGTGTGTGTGTGTGTGTGTGTGTGTGTGTGTGGCGTCTGCGGTGCCCATATTTGAAGGCTGTCTGCTGAGAATTTGAGTTCTGAATAAACAGTGATCTAATTATATTGTATTTCCACATATTTGATCTTCAGTATAAAATCCAGGGAGAGTTTGATCTTTTTGCCACCTCCTGAGAAAACAGTTAGTGAGTTACTACTAGCACATCTACAGCCAATACTGTATTAGTTATAGTCATATGACCTAATGCTCAAACACATGAGAACATGCGCTTTTACAAAACACTTACTGTATAAAAAAAGGCAAAGCAGTTGTTCAGTGTGAAATATGTAATATGTGTAAGAAGCAACTTTTGGTGAAACAAGTATACGTACACTGTGAAAACACATCTGTGTGATTTAGACAGAGGATCCTTACGTGTGTGTTTTTGTTCAGAATTAATACACTCATTAAAACTTGATTCTTGAGCAAGATCTTTAAACTTTATTCACTCTGATCTGCTGTAGGTCACTCCTAAATAAAAGCTATTTGGTATTGTATTTGATTGCTGTGTTTTTTTAATGTGAATTTTGTCATTACACTGGATCCTGAAGGCCTCAGGCTTGATCACTCAGAAAAGAATATATATACAAATTGAGTGTATCTTCATGTCCTCAGAGGCTGGTAAATAGGTTTGCTGCAAAGAATAATATCACCATCCAGTGGAGGAAAACTGAACCTGTGTACAGGCTACAGTTTACATTTTGTGAGTCTGAGCCTTAAAGATAAAAGACCTTCATAGACCTTTACTCTAATTTAGATGAAAAAGTAAATCAGGACCTCATCAAATGATAAACAGTTGCAGATCATAAACAGGTGTAAATTCTGGACAGAATTTACAGAAATTTACAGAAAGTTACAGAAATTTAGAACTGTTTCTAAATTACTTTAAATAAATGCTCTATCGGTAAAATTACAATAAAAGTAATGAATAAACAAGTTGTCTAATCATGAAATAAAGCTCAAAAGCAGCACACAGGAAGTGTATTTACTGTGTAACATAATTCAGATCTCAGAGAAAACTCACAAAATGAAGAGCTAAGCTAAACGTTAGCATAGAAATTAGAATCATACTTTTGCTGAACGTTAGCATAGATATCAGAATCGTCCTCCATCTGCTGGACGTTAGAATAGATATCAGAATCGTCCTCCTTCTGCTGGACGTTAGAATAGATATGAGAATCGTCCTCCTTCTGCTGGACGTTAGAATAGATATCAGAATCGTCCTCCTTCTGCTGAACGTTAGCATAAATATCAGAATCGTCCTCCTTCCGCTGGACATTAGTGTAGATATCAGAATCATCCTCCTTTTGCTGGACGTTAGCATGAAGACCAGAATCATCCTCCTTTTGCTGGACATTAGCAATAAGACCAGAATCATCCTCCTTTTGCTGGACGTTAGCGTGGAGATCAGAAACATCCTGCTCCTGCTGGATCCTCCTGCGATCACACAAACACCTGTTCATAAGTCACTAACTACGTTAATTGTGGCGTGTCAAAATCATACGCTTCACATGAGACCCTCGGAGAAAGAGTTTTGAGTCTGTATAGAATGTATTGTATAGAAACATGCCTCCTGTTGAGCTCTTTTTTTACCTCCTGTTGTAAATCACGGCTAAAATGACTGGGACTGAGACTCACTCCAGCAATCACATAAACTATCATCCAGATCGACCACACAGGATTTTTGGGCCCTGATACAGGTACGGTTTTAGACGACACAACCGTTGAGGAACTTTGTGTGCTGTTCACGTCATTCATCAGATTTGAAGGTTCCGTTTCCACTGAGTCTGATTAGTAACACATTTAAATCTTTATCAGAGAGCAGGAAAGACTCCACATCAGTGACTCAGGATTACACACACACATAATAAATTATTTGAGAATTTTTTTTTTAATCAGTAAAATTTACCTGTAACTTGTAGAGTAACTCCAGGGTCTCCTGTGTACATGCCTTTAACCACATCAGTTATAAATCTGAATTTATAGACTCCAGAATAACTGAACTGTACATTGTGGATTAATAAAGTACAGTCTGATTTGTCGTCTCCAGTGAACTCAAAGTCTGATTTGGTGTTTGATGAACTGTTATAAACAAATGGAGGATCATGACAGTGATCTTTGTTTGAGTTCATTGAGCACCAAAGCATTTGTTTCACTTGAATGTTGGGTTTTGATGTTGGATAATAATAACTACAGGGAATGGAGACACTGAATCCTCTCACAGCACAGATCTGATTATCAGTATATTTCACTCCCCAGTTACTGTCCTGAGTGAGAACATCTGTGTAGAGAAATACATGCAGAATAAATGAGATTGATGTACAGTCTTCATTTCCCCATCATGACTGTTTCCAAACTCCTCCAAGACCAGATAACTTTTCACCAAAGTTCATTCCACATCATCCCAGAGTTCTCTGCCTCAAACAACTTTTTTTCTGTGTTATTTTAGCATTCATTTGTTTCTTATTCTTTCTTAATATCCCTAATAACTAATTTACTTCCCACCCTTGACCAGAATATCACATGACAAACTTCCCTGGTCCACTGTATCTCCCCCTAAACCCACCTATTTATCACTCCCCAAAAGTCTACAAGAAAGTTGGAGAAGCTGAAGCTTGGCCTGACAGCATCAGTCTCCAGCATCATTTTTCATTCATGATTGAAGACCCATAATCCTTTACATCACACTGCACTTTAGTGCCATTCATTTAAAAAAAATCAAAAATCTAATTTTATTTGTCACATACACATACATACAGGGTACGACATGCAGTAAATTTCTTTTAACGACGGTCAGGCATGAGGGAATAAAATGGGGTAAAAGTAGAATAAAAATTATAAATATAATACAATTTAAAAAAAAATATAATAACAAGAAAAGAAGGCAGATAAATAAGGATATAAAGATCTATCTATCTATCTATCTATCTATCTATCTATCTATCTATCTATCTATCTATCTATCTATCTATCTATCTATCTATCTATCTATCTATCTATCTATCTATCTATCTATCTATCTATCAGAGTGTTCATGAGTTACTCTGCCTTTCTGCATTGGTTCCGACAAGAAGGTAAGATGCTGATCAGATAAAAGTTAAAATATCAAAAGTCACAATACGGTTGATTTCTAATGGCAGCAACCAGTCTGACTTCAATTACTTAAAAAACATTCAGAATTAGAGCTTCTACATCTCTGAGCGAAGACCCACTTATTGGTCCCTCTTCAGTTTGTCTGCAGTTCTTCTTGCACAACAAAAACACAAAAAACATGGAAAAAGCTCTTGTTATGAAAACAGAAATTTAATAAATAATTAAAATATCAAAACTGTTGAATGTTCACTTACATCACAACACAATGTGTTTGTGCATAAGTGTATAATCTAATAACTCTCTATACAACCTGCAGAATCAATCAGCAACCAGTGAAAACTCTGAGCAATAATTCAGTCTACGAGTGAGATGATGTTTCCTACCAGACAGCGAGAGCAGAATCAGCAGCAGCTTCATCTCTACTTCTTCACTCAGTGTGTGTGTGTGTGTGTGTGTGTGTGTGTGTAAACTAAGCACACACTGACTTGGTTATTAAAGAAGTAAAAGTTTTGCAAGGACATAAAGAAAATCCCACACTGTGTACAGACACTACAAGTGTTTTAAACCATTAAAACAGGAAGATGAGCAGAGGCTTCATGCACTTTTGCACGTGCACACAAACACTTCAAACAGAAAATTTCGGATGGAACATAATTATTCACAAATTGTGAAGAACTTAGTTTGCGTTCCACATTATACATCATTCAGAGAGAAAGAATGAATCCATATCAGTGAATTAGGAATGACAGAGTGTAAATGATTGTAATACAGTGGCAGTACAGTTGAGACCTTTTTTTTTATACAATTCTGACAACAACACATTTGATTGTATAAAACCTTATTGTTATGCTGAACTAAAAGGTTCCTGTACCTGTGGCATGAATGTGATTGTCTAAGGTCATTCTAAATAGCTTTGGTTGGTGGTCTAGTGGTTAGGGTGCGGCTCTCTCACCGCTGCAGCCCGGGTTCGATCCTTGGTCAGGGAACCAACCCCAATCATTAGGGTTGCACAAGCCAGTGCACTCTTAGTGCCGGTCCCAAGCCCGGATAAATGGGAAGGATTGCGTTAGGAAGGGCATCCAGCGTAAAAACGTGGCAAATAAAAACATGCGGATCACGAATACGGATAATCCGCTGTGGCGCAAATGCCAACAAGGCAACAAGTGCCTCAGTTTATCCAATTTCACTGTGTCCTTGGAGATCACCCTGTCATTCTCATTGGAATGTTAATCTGTGAGAGTCTCCAGCTGTAGACAGGTTCAGATGGTTCAGGTGCAGTGGGTAGCTGTGGGAAGTCTGTGTACAAGTAAATTTGATCAAGATTTTCCTTTATAGTGTATACAGTCAAAAGTTTGGACACACCTTCTCTTTTACTGTTTTTTTATTATTATTATTTTCAACATGGTGAATTAACACTGTTGAAAATAAGCATTAAACTGTTCCTGATTGGGTAAGAAGGCAGTAACCAGAGATGTGTGAGCCCAGACAAAGATATTCTGTGTATTTTACATACTCACATTGTAAAGATATTATAGACACTGAACACACAACATGGAAATGTGTTTTATATTTATTAGGATGTTCCTGCTTGTTTAGATGGTAAGATGGGATTCTGGATCAGAGGAATGTTAGAACGACAAAAACACACTACAGTCTAATAGCAGCTATCTGACTGAATCGATTGATATAAAATCTGAATTCTAGATCTATATGTGAAAAAGTACACTTACATAATATTTGCAAGTTTATGAAAAAAGAAAGAAAGAAAAAAATAATGTAAAGGCCACAGCTCTGTGCCGGATCACAGCTCCACCACAAGTCCAGTTCCCAGCAGCCACTTCAACACAATTCTTAGAACACACACACACACATTCATAAACAACCAACTACAGTTCAGTCACACATACACACACACACACACACACACACACACACACACACACACACACACACCATTTTTGTGTGCTCTGCCTTCATGTTGAACTGACAGTCTTCTACTTCTTCTACTTCTTTCAGCTGCTTCCATTAGGGGTCACCACAGCACATCATCTGTCTCCATACCCCCCCTGTCCTCTACATCTGTCTCTCTCAAAATAACTACCTGCATGTCTTCCCTCACCACATCCATAAAACTCCACCTCTCCAGGCTCTTCTCAACCTGCTCCCTATTCTCACCACAAATCGCAATATCATCCCTAAACATCACAGTCCATGGAGACTCCTGTCTGACCTCGTCCTTCAACCTGTCCATCAGAAACATACAAACCCAATTCCAAAAAAGGTGGGACACTGTACAAATTGTGAATAAAAACAGAATGCAATGATGTGAACGTTTCAAATTTCAACATTTTACATATCAAATGTCATCTATGTTGTATAAACTGAGAAAATGTATCATTTTTAGGAGAAAAATTAATTGATTTTTAATTTCAATCATCAACACATCTCAAAAAAGTTGGGACAAGGCTATGTTTCCCACTGTGTGGCGTCCTCTCTTCTCTTTATAACAGTCTGCAAACGTCTGGGGACTGAGGAGACAAGTTGCTTAAGTTTAGGAATAGGAATGTTGTCTCATTCTTGTCTAATACAGGCTTCTAGTTGCTCAACTGTCTCAGGTCTTCTTTGTCACATCTTCCTCTTTATGATGCGCCAAATGTTTTCTATGGGTGAAAGATCTGGACTGCAGGCTGCCATTTCAGTACCTGGATTCTTCTTCTACGCAGCTATGGTGTTGTAATTGATGCAGTATGTGGTCTGGCATTGTCATGTTGGAAAATGCAAGGTCTTCCCTGAAAGAGACGACGTCTGGATGGGAGCATATGTTGTTCTAGAACTTGGATATACCTTTCAGCATTGATGATGCCTTTCCAGATGTGTGAGCTGCTTATGCTACACGCACACATGAACCCCATACCATCAGAGATGCAGGCTTCTGAACTGAGCGCTGAGAACAACTTGGGCTGTCCTGATCCTCTTTAGTCCGGATGACATGGCGTCCCAGTTTTCCATAAAGAACTTTAAATTTTGATTCGTCTGACCACAGAACAGTTTTCCACTTTGCCACAGTGCATTTTAAATGAGCCTTGGCCCAGAGAAAACACCTGAGCTTCTGGATCATGTTTAGATACGGCTTCTTTTTTGACCTATAGAGTTTTAGCCGGCGACGGCGAATGGCACGGTGGATTGTGTTCACCGACAATGTTTTCTGAAGTGTTCCTGAGCCCATGTTGTGATTTCCATTACAGCAGCATTCCTGTATGTGATGCAGTGGCGTCTAAGAGCCTGAAGATCACAGGCATCCAGTATAGTTTTCCGGCCTTGACCCTCACGCACAGAGATTGTTCCAGATTCTCTGAATCTTTGGATGATATGGTGCACTGTAGATGATGATACTTCAAACTCTTTGCAATTCTTTTTAATTTAAGTTTAATCAGGCAGTAATTAATATTTTACTGACAATAAACAGTATAATGTGTGTAAGTGTATAATCCAGTACTTGAACAAACACACTTCAACATCTATCAGCAAACAATTCAAATTCTGAACAATAATTCTGCCTCATGATGTGGGCAGTATCTGGAAAAAGAATGCACTCAGTACCAGTACATCAGTAAAACAGGAAGATGAGCAGAGGCCGTAACCACATTTTGGCTCCACACACACTTTCACAAAGTGTAAAGCAGTTTTAAACACATCCAAACCATTTAAACTTTAAATTCCTAATTATATTCTAATGATGCTTTGATGCATCTTCTCATTCATCTTCATGAGGATCTTCACATCCATAAATTCTACGTGTGTGTGTGTGTTTGTGTGTTTGTGTGTGTGTGTGTGTGTGTGTGTGTGTGTGTGTGTGTGTGTGTGTGTGTGAGTGAACTAAAGACATGCATGAGGCCTTTGCTCATCTTCCTGTTTTAATAGCCTGACACTCCTGTGGTGTTTGAGGTTGCCGCTCTATTTGTCAATCTGTCAATTCAGGAAGTGCTTTAGGTTTTGACATATAACAAAAAACAAGCTCTGAGTGTGTGAGGTTCTTACTGTAGAAGAGATGAAGATGCAGCACTTGGTTCTGATTCTGCTCACGCTGTTTGGTATGAAACATCATCTCACTCTTACACACAATTATTATTAATCAGAGTTGAAACTGGTTGCTGGTTGTTGTTGCAGTGTTTAAGCTCAGTTACTGGATTATACACTTATTATATAATTATGTAGTTGAATCAGAATAATTGTTATTGCTAAGTGTTGTGGTTTGTACATCAATGAATTAGTCGTAGTGTGCTGGTGCTATAAAAAATATAAAAAAAACATAAAACAAAGAAAATAAAAGAATAAGGTAATAAATAAAGTTAAAGACATTAACTATACAAATTGTCCAGGGTGTGTAAAGTGAGGCAGTGCGAATGACAACATTTACCAAATAAATCCAGGATGCAGAGTTGCAGTTGAAGTCGTCCTCCCTGATTGTGTTAATGTATGATATAAACAGTGTAAATGTTAGTGTTTGTGGAGGCAGATCAGAGATGATGGCGTTCTGTGCTATTATTGATGAGGTCAGTTGTGGAAGCTGTTTGTGGCATGGCTTGTGGAAGAGCTTTTGGGCTCGAAGAAGGAAGAACATTGGGATGACAGCAAGTTACTGGCAGAACCAGCTCCATTTTGCTTTCTTCGCTCTTCACATCCATAAATTCTACATGAAAATCTACTTATTTTTAAATATGTAGGGTGCGCACCCAATGGCCCAACGACAGAATCCACTGGTGTGGGTAAAGGTTAGTCTTTCTCAAGCTGCTGTAAATGATTACTAAAATGGATATCAATTTGTTGCATCAATCCAACTTTTAAGCTCTAATCTGACACCAATTAATAATAAAGATTTAACTTGAATAAATCTAATTCAAGTTGATCACTTTATTGGTTGTATTTCTTCTTGAATTTGAATAGATTATTCTAAGCATTCCGTCTTTTCAATTAATCAGTCATTATGGACCCGGAGTCACTTAGAGCCTTGTGCTTGGCTAACGATACCTGCTCACGGAGGCACATTGGCCAGTCTGAATCTTTGTCAGAGGATATAACGGTAAACTAATATTCTTTAAGTACACTAAAAAAAAAAAAATAGACTTTGGATTAACTTAAAAAAATCATGGAAAGTATTTCCACATGATTAAATTTCTTATTTTGAACACAAAGCAATAATTTTCAGCCAACTTGTAATACTTAAGTGGGTTCAACTTAATTTTTTAGTCTCCATTATACTTATTTGCAAAGTTTCCTTCCAACTTTATTTGTTTTAGCTGGGTTAACACAATTTATTGGTGTTGATTCAACTTTTTTATTTATGTTTAGTTATACTTAATTTATTTGGGATGATCTAACTCAATTGTATTAAGTAATTAAAACTACAGTTAAACAAGTTGGCCAAACAAAATTAGGTAATGCTGAAAGAGAGCCATTGAATCACATGGAAATACTTTCCATGATTGATTTAAGTACATTCTAAGTAAAGTATTGCATTTGAATTTACATTAAAAGTTTGAAGCACAAAGTCTACTTGGTGTTAAGTGTAGAAATATGAACACAAAACCACTGGTCATCAAGTTTAATTAACAAAGGGCAATGATTCACACACCATTCTTTGCACAAAGTTGTTGGTTTTTTTTTTTTTTTACATTACAAATTTCTTGAAAACATGAAACATAGTAAATTTTTTTTTTAAAGAAATAAAAAAATATATATTTTTTTTATAACTATATGGATGAACCATAGTACATGGTATTGTTTCAACTTAAAATTGTTTTAAAGCAAACCACTATAAAATGACAAAATCTGAAAAAAGAAATACTGCATGTAAAAAAAAACATTTCATTTTTTAAATGTTTTATAGCACCCCACCTCAAATAATTAGACCTGTCCCATAAAATGTCAGTGACCTGAAACCTTTAACAAAGGAATGATTGAATAATATTCACTTTACTTGAAGTGGACAATCTTCAACGCAACAGAATTGTTTTAAGAGCGTGTATTTTTGCAGAAAGCCTGTTCCCATTCAGCTCTAAAATTATTTTCTGCAAAGCTTCAAACGTATATATATATATGTTCTGGAGGGTAGTAAATTATCACAGAGACTATTCCCTTACTGAAGCTAAAAGGTATAACAACATATACCATGTTTTCCTTCACCAGCTTCTCCGGATCTTTATTCAAGTACACACAAAGTCCCTTTAGGACGCATTCACGTCCAATATCAATGCTATTGTTCTGCAAATCAGAGAATAAACACGTGAAGTTCTACATGGAAGTGCAAAATGAAATAATGAAATTATATAACTAGTTATAATATAACAGGAAGAAATATGGCCTATCAAGGATACAATTTCTGGAAAAAGAACCATGCCGCTTGTTTCTTCCCCATAGAAATTAAATTAAGATTTCACAATATGTTTAGACATACATGTTTTGTAAAAAGTTTTTTTGTAAAAGTTTTTTGGACCCCCTTTTAAAATATTCTCATTCATTATTTCTTCTTAAAATGTTTTGGACAACAATTAAATGAACCCAAATATGTTTAATAGATTTAGAGAGTCCACAAGACCTAAGATTCAATATCTTTTACACTAGTATATGAAATATTAAGATCCAGCTTGTGCTAGATGCTAAGACTTGATAGCACAAGCTGGCTTGTGCAAGTATGACTTGACTTGAGACACAGACAGCATGTGTAGTTTATCTCTAAATCAAGAGAGTTTGTGAAGGTCACATTTAGAGCTGCTTCTAAACTTTAAACATGGCAACTCACACATGATGTGTGGCTTTTCTCCTAATACCATATAGAGCAATGTCAGTAAGTAAGAATGTCATCAAATCATCTCCCTAATCAAAGCAAAAAAGACATTTCTGTGAGCATGTGTCTTATTTTTAAAACTCAATACCTGGGTCATAGGTGTCATGATGCTTTTGAGTCTCCTTCCTATAAATCCACCCTTCTTACTATATGCCTTGATTAGATTTGCAAAGTGAACATCCAGCTGGGAGAAAAACTTAGACTGCAAATGGACTGTAGTGATCCTTTTGAATTTTGCACACACCAATGAATAAAAATGTTAATACATAACCCATGTATTAATAAGTGAATGCATAATTACAACTGCTGAAGTGTGACCATCAGCAAATCATCAGTTCATGGGTCTTTTCATTGTATTCTAAATCCTCTAACAAAAAGTAGTATGTTGTTTCACTTACCTCACGCACACTGAAGAGTGCTGGCCATCTTGTTTTGAAATGATGCCTATAACCTGTAATGACTGATGCAGATGGACTTCAGACAAGTGCAGGGTGAAGGCACACTTGCAGCTGGTATGGCAGTAACCAATTGCTGTGATAAACAGAGACTAATGAATTAATATCAGTGATTAAAATTATTATTATTATCAACATTACTACTATAAATATTATTAGTAATAATACATTATTATTATATTTTTCTTTTATTGCTGCATTTATACAACCAATATAATTTTAATATGGAAGTTTACACACTCCTACAGTTTATAGCTGTTAGACATGACCTCTGATGGTACTGAACTTGATCTCATCTAACATAACCACATAATTAGTATTCACTCACAAATTGACAAGGTATTTGGTGACTATTCTAATTAGAGCTATTCTATTTCTCCTTAACTTATCAGATTTTTGTATATAGTTCAGCTCTAGTTCAGCCACTAATCTTTCTGTATGTTTACTTATATCAATTCCTGTAAAACTTTTTTTCCCCCCTTCCCTTATTTTTATCATGTAAATCATTATGGCTATCATACTTTGGCTTTACTGCTGGTGGACTTTTAATACTGTGTTATTCGTTCTGTTGAAAATTGTTCCATTTTTATTACAGTTCGTTCTTTCTTAACAAGCAGAATTACTTGTGCAAGGTCTCTTCCTCTCCTGTTGAGCTGAGTGTGAAAGATTCACTTATACCACACGTGTAGATTAGACAAGCGACAGTTAATGCTAATCTGACTACTGCCCTGTTATTGGCAAAACAACGGAGAGCCTCATTTAGGGATGGTTAATTAAATGAGTGTATTTGTTTAACGAGTAAACGCATTATGTTATAAAATTGAACTGCTCATGGCACTACCTGCAGTAAAGTCCACCATGCTAATCGTGAACTGTACAGTTATTAACTCGCTTTCTCTTAACCTGAATGAACGTTACATCTTCGGTGAATCATCAACAAAAAAAGACGAACACATTTAGTTAAAAGTGATTTAGTTTACATTTTAATTAATTTTAAAAGTGTATAACAAGATTTGCTCTTTCCTTTTCACAAGAGCGCGAAAAACAGGTGAAATCCCGAAGCCAGGCGTTGCATAAATCTCGCGATATCGGCGGTGAACTTCCCGGAAGCGTGTGAGAGTTTGATTGTGTTACGTTATTTTCACATGAGTGAATCTATTAAAAGCTAAGTAATTGACCTTATAGAAAATCCTACATGATTTATTCGCGTATATTTAATAAACATAAAATTATATTGTACGGAATGTATGTTACATTTAAGTAAATTAAACATGCAGCAGAATTCATTTTTTTGAGTGTAGGCCGCTCAATGCTGCTCATTCACAAAGAATAATGTATTTAGCCACTTAGTTATAACTTGCTAAGTCAGGGATAGTCAGAAGTCAGAAGGTCCCAGACGTTGTGCTCTATGGTCCATCCGTTCATAAGCCTTCATTATGCACCATCCTGGTCATAGATTTGCGGTAACACCAGACTACATAATCAACTAGATATAAATGATTTCAGGAAATTTCTGAGTTAATAAAAAATTTTACATTTATTTGCCAGACAATAATCAATAAACAAATGTCATATCTAAAACAAATAATAGCAGAAAGTTGCACAACATGATCAGCATAAAACCAAATAATTTAGCAATGCAGTTTACTAAAGAAATGTTAAAGAATCACTATACCTGGCAATAGAGACACACAGAAACTGTGTGGGAAGTTCTGACTACAGAATGCTTCCTGAGTGATTCGCCAATTTCCTTGAATACCCAAACCACCATAAATACTCATAAATTTAAAGTAATAAAAGCTTTGCAAAACCTTTCTTGGGACAGGAGGTGACCTAAAACCCCAATGTCACCTAGCGTAAAGCCAACACCTGGTAAGGATCTTCTCAGGGGCAATGCCAGTAGGTCAGTAGGACAGAATTTCCCCAGACCTGAGGTGTGTTTTACTGATATTGGACTGAGATCATAGTTCTAATCACACTGAGACCTTAAAAATGATGCCAAACATGTGAAGGTAAAATTCAGACATTCTTAAAATGTAATTATTAAATTATGCGAGTAAAGTAGCTTGAATTCCGGGAACTTCTAAGTCACCTTTCCATGGACCAGCTATATCCCCAGGAGGGAAAGAGGGGGCTCAAGGATGGGTGACTGGGCTGCTGAACAGATGGCTTCCTTTCCTCAGATTAAAGAGATCTGCTTCTCAAATTAGAAGGTTTATAGTTTTGTTGCATGGCAGTTCTCGGGGTCTGGCCTCATGAAGTTGCATGGCTGTTCTTGGGGTCTTGGATCATGAAGGGATCTGACCATGCTTACAAATAAATACTATATTTGGATTCAGAAATGCACTACAAGGCAACCTGATTATCACCTGGAAACCTGATTATCAGAATCTCAGATAATAACCCTTTAACACAACCCTTTACACACACAAATACACACACACACCCGCCCCGCTGACACAGAGAGTGATTTAACAAGTCTGTGTCCAGGGTAAGAGGGTCAGCCCCAATCCTAGTTTCATGCTTTAGGGTCCTGGACATGTAGAGGTCCTGTAGAGGTGGCATTACAGGACCAGCACCTTCCCACCAAAGTGGATGAGATGCTGCAGTGTGCTGCGTTTGACTTTAGCAGTTTCAGCAGTGTACCAGATGGTGAGGAAGGAATTTAAAATTGACTCAATAATGGAGGCGTAGAACTAGACCATCACTAACAATGGTAGGTTGAACTACTTCAGCTGATTTTCTTTTAATTGGAGAGCTGATGTTCATCTCCCACTTGAGGTCCTAGAGATGTTGGTTCCCAAGAAGCAGAAGGAGCCAACAGTGTCGACTGAAGACTACAGCAGGGGGCAGAGTTTTCTCTTACAAAATCCTACAGTTATAGAACAGCCTTCTTTTTAGTGTTGGGGATCCAGACACAGACTCACATTTTAGATCAATGCTGACAACACGTTTGGTTGTTTTCTAGGCTGGATAGAGTGGTTCTTCTGTTAGGGAAAGAACGGGAAGTGGGTGGTGTTCAGCTGTGTAGAGACACAGGCCCTGCTGTGGAGAGGGAGGTGAAGCTGATGGGCTGAAGCTGAAGTGTGATGGTGCAGGGGATGATATTAGGTTTGTAGTTTGTGATCTGTCTGAACTCTTTCCAGACAGAAGCAGAGTCACTTCTCAGAGTACAGCAGTTTCTATTCTTTCACTGCCTTGCTGAATTTTGCCTTGTTAAACCTAGTTTGGTCTCCACTTAAACCCTTAAATTAAAATAGTGTAAGGTCTCATACCAATTGTGGCTTATCACCATTATACCATGGTCACTAGGAATAAGTTGAGTGTGTTTGTGTGTGTGTGTGTGTGTGTGTGTGTGTGTGTGTGTGTGTGTGTGTGTGTGTGTGTGTGTGAGTAATACATGCTTCTGTGCCAGGTCTCTACTACTACTGAAGAAGCTGTTGAAGTTATCTCCTGGTGCTGTTTTTCTTGCTATTTTTCATTTAAACCTTTTTTCTCCACTTCATCAAATTCATCTTGTCCCTCGACCCCATTTATCAAAATCCTGTATTCACCATAGAAGTTCTACCAAACGTAAAACTCCTTTATGGAGATCAGTGAGGTCATTATGAAATGTGTATAATCGCTGTCTCACTCTGGATGGAACTGGAACTGGATGTTACTATGGTTACAGGTGTTTATAAGCAGCGCATTCATTTAGATTTAACATGGTCAAATGCAAACTACCTGCATGTTCAACACTCTGAACTCACACCTAAACTTCCATCCAATCACAATCCACTATTCACATTCACCCTTGTGTATGCAAAATATTTTTGATGGTAGATGATTCTAATGATTCTATAAACATTAATAGATTATTCTGAATCCAGTGTCCCAAACCTGTTCTATTATGAATTCTGTTAAAGAAAAAAAAAAAAAGTTATGTATCTGAAATATTAAGAATTATGAATGTGCTGCTTGTAAACAGCTGTACAGGATCAAACACAGCATTCAGGGTTAATTAACAGGATCAGCTAATTACAGGGTCTGACTGTAGCAAGAGTTTTATACATGTTTTTCTTTCTTATTTTAAGAAATCTAGGGATTCTAAAAAATTAGGGAGTGAAATCCAAACTATCGAGTTAGTTCGGTCTCTATAATTAGAAATGAGCTGCAGTGGGTGTTTTGTTGTTTAAACATTTATTGCATCATCTACAAAATGTGTACATGTAGTGTGTACAGTGCAGTAGTAAAATAAATATCAGATTAACATGTACTATAAAAAAGATACCAGTTTAACTTCAACAATATTTAATTTATCTCCTTTATTCTGTATGTATTTCTCTACACAGATGTTCTCACTCAGGACAGTAACTGGGGAGTGAAATATCCTGATAATCAGATCTGTGCTGTGAGAGGATTCAGTGTCTCCATTCCCTGTAGTTATTATTATCCAACATCAAATCCCATTCAGGTGAAACAAAAGCTTTGGTGCTCAATGAACTCAAACAAAGATGTGTGTCAGAATCCTCCATATGTTTATACCAGTTCATCAAACACCAAATCAGACTTTGAGTTCGCTGGAGACGACAAATCAGACTGTACTTTATTAATCCACAATGTACAGTTTAATTATTCTGGAGTCTATAAATTCAGATTTATTACTAATGTGACTGGTGGCATGTGGACAGGGTACCCTGGAGTTACTCTACAAGTTACAGGTACATTTTACTGATTAAAATAAAGATCCTAAATTATTTATTATGTGTGATTTATGTTTCTGTTGCATTTAATGCCTGTATTTCAATATAGATTAGAAATTGGTGCTCATTAGCACCCGCTTGGTATAACTGGATAATCATACACCTGACTCTAATACACTCTAATACCTGACTACAAAATCCCTGACTTTGTGTGTGCGTAAGAAATGAATTCAAAGGCACAGCAAACATTGATGTGGATTTCCCTTCTGTTTATTTACTTCCCCTTTTTTATTTGATAAATAAATTAACACTTTTTTTTAAAGCATTTTAACTTCACAGCATTTTTTCACATCTGCCTAAAACCTTTATACGGTGCTGTTTTACCTGCTGTGAACTTGCTGAGTCCAATGCCAAAATCAGCTCTAGTTTAATCAAAAAATCTCACTTAGCTGATGTTCATTATACAATAATACATTTAGAGTTCTGTGAGTAAGAACAATGGAGTTTTGTTGATACATTAGAACTCAACGGTATTATTATTAACACAATCTTTCAGTCCTGAGTCACTGATGTGGAGTCTTTCCTGCTCTCTGATAAAGATTTAAAGGTGTCACTAATCAGACTCAGTGGAAACGGAACCTTTAAACCAGGAGACTCGTTAAATCTGACGTGTGATGTGACCTGCACACAAAGTTCCTCACAGTTTGTGTGGTCTAAGAACAACATACAGTTAAATACATCAGGAGCCGTTCTTCACTTTCCTGCTCTGACCCTGAGGGATTCTGGGAATTACACCTGCACTTGGAAAACCAGCACGACATCAGGATCTAAAACCATCAGCCTTCAGGTCGAGGGTGAGTCCGTCTGCTCACAACATTCCTGAATGTCTCTAATTAAATAAAGGAACTTCTTCCTGATTACAGCTTATTGATGATCTTCTAAATTACATTTGTTACCTAATATACCTATATAATATGCAGTTTCTATTTAATAATTTCATATGTATTTCTCTACACAGATGTTCTCACTCAGGACAGTGACTGGAGAGTGAAATATCCTGATAATCAGATCTGTGCTGTGAGAGGATTCAGTGTCTCCATTCCCTGTAGTTATTATTATCCAACATCAAATCCCATTCAGGTGACAGAAATGCTTTGGTGCTCAATGAAATCAAACACAGATAAGTGTCTACATCCTCCATATGTTTATAACAGTTTATCAAACACCAAATCAGACTTTGAGTTCACTGGAGACAACAAATCAGACTGTACTTTATTAATCCACAATGTACAGTTTAATTATTCTGGAGAATATAAATTCAGATTTATAACTGATGTGACTGGTGGCAGATGGACAGGAGACCCTGGAGTTACTCTACAAGTTACAGGTAAATTTTACTGATTAAAATAAAAATCCTAAATGATTTATTATGTGTGATTTATGTTTCTGTTGCATTTAATGCCTGTATTTCAATATAGATTAGAAATTGGTGCTCATTAGCACCCGCTTGGTATAACTGGATAATCATACACCTGACTCTAATACACTCTAATACCTGACTACAAAATCCCTGACTTTGTGTGTGCGTAAGAAATGAATTCAAAGGCACAGCAAACATTGATGTGGATTTCTCTTCTGTTTATTTACTTCCCCTTTTTTATTTGATAAATAAATTAACACTTTTTTTTAAAGCATTTTAACTTCACAGCATTTTTTCACATCTGCCTAAAACCTTTATACGGTGCTGTTTTACCTGCTGTGAACTTGCTGAGTCCAATGCCAAAATCAGCTCTAGTTTAATCAAAAAATCTCACTTAGCTGATGTTCATTATACAATAATACATTTAGAGTTCTGTGAGTAAGAACAATGGAGTTTTGTTGATACATTAGAACTCAACGGTATTATTATTAACACAATCTTTCATTCCTGAGTCACTGATGTGGAGTCTTTCCTGCTCTCTGATAAAGATTTAAAGGTGTCACTAATCAGACTCAGTGGAAACGGAACCCTTAAACCAGGAGACTCGTTAAATCTGACGTGTGATGTGACCTGCACACAAAGTTCCTCACAGTTTGTGTGGTCTAAGAACAACGAGCTCTTACCTGAATCAGGAGCCGTTCTTCACTTTCCTGCTCTGACCCTGAGGGATTCTGGGAATTACACCTGCACTTGGAAAACCAACACGACATCAGGATCTAAAACCATCAGCCTTCAGGTCGAGGGTGAGTCCGTCTGCTCACAACATTCCTGAATGTCTCGAGTGATTATTGAAGGAAATAAAGTGACTTGTGTTTAGTAAAATATTCACAGGATAAATGCTGTTGTTTATATTTTATCAGGCCGTTGGTCAGTCTGGATGATTGTTTTACTGACAGCTGGACTGATTCTCCTCGTCTTCACTGTTCCAGCTGTGATTTACTACAGGAGGTAAAACAATGTGTTAAAAAAACATGTCCTGTAATGAACTTTTAACAAGTTTTAGGATTTATTTATTTATTTATTTATTTATTGAACATGTACAGCAGTCATCTTAATTTTTTTTATGTATGAGATCAGATTTTATTTTAGGACATGTTCATGTGCACTGTGTGTTTTTCTGCTTCTGTTAGGAGGAAACTTAAAGCCCCAGAAGAAAACGATGGGGAAAGTGGAGAGAAAACACAGGTATTACGTTTTTCATAGAAATGTGGTTTTAAATACAAGACGTATTTAAAATGTTAAACCTTTATACATACACTTTAGTACTTACATACTGTATGAGCTAATGATCATTTTAGAAGCTGTTATTAAATTTATATTTACATTTAGTGTCCTGGGTGTTTTTTTATTAACAACTTTACACTTATACAATTAGAAGATCTTTTGTAGCCAGATTTGGTGTTCCACTGGAAGTGTATAGTAAATACACTGCTAAAAGTTAACCGTCCACTGAACATCAACACACTTTAACTGGACAGAAAACGAGCTTCTGTTTTTTTTCACACTGCTGTACATTAGACCTGGTGATGCAAACTTCATCTTTTCACAGAAAAAGCAACAGTTAAACCGAGTGCCTCAAGTTTCTGATGAAGAGGAAGTGACTTATGCATCTGTTCAAATAAACAAAGCAACAACCACAAGGTAAAACAGCTTTTTTAAATATTTAATAGATCATATGACTGGCTGAAGTGGTATAAAATCATATCATGATAAATTCAATTACATTCTCCCCTGATAAGCTTCACCAGAGGCTGACTAGAGCTCCAAACCAAAGGCCAATAAGGCAGCCTGAGTTAAAGTCGACTCCAAATCCAAGCTTTTGCTATAGTCTTCCAAAGCAAAGTCCCTGTCAGAGGCCAGTGTAGGGGTCTCCCATATGCCTGCTGCCTCCCCGTTCATGTTCCTGCTAGAACCCAGTTGTAAGGCCTCTCTTCCTGCGAAAGAATAATAGAGCAACCTCCTGCCAGATACTGATGTTATGGCCTGACCTCAGCAATCCATTTCCGGCTAGAGAAGATAGACAATGTTTGCCACAGGACCCAGCGTTTAGTGTGAACATTGTGCCCACAGAGGCTGAACCTCCTGTTGCATGTCTTTGTGATATGATATTACTGTCAAATCGCCCAGCTCTAACTGAGAGTATTGTAGAACTGTAAACACATATGCTGTGTTGGCTGTGTTTTTCTCTCTCTTCCTAAGTTCACAGACCAGAGCACAGCGAAACCAAGACGTGGCAGATAAAGGAGGAGTGATTTATGCATCTGTGTGCATCAAACCCAACAAACCACCCAAACAGTAAGAATGAAACCTAAAAATGTCTTTTTAAATTGAATTTCTCTCTTATATCTTAAAAATGTGTTGTGTATAAACAGTCCATCATTCATCGTTTGTGGCTGATAATCAGGTTTGTGTGTAATTTCAGGCGTGTCCACGCTGAGCCGCAGGAGCAGGACGATTCTGTAATCTACAGCGCTGTGAACATCTGATGATGCTTTCACACCTCATTCACTCACAGTGCAGATACGTTTTATTTCGTCATCGTTACAGCTGTGATTTTCTTTTCAGGAATAAACATATTATAGTTTGGGGTTTAATACCATAAAAAGTGTCAAGTTAATTGCTGTAAATATCCTGTTTGGATGGACATTTAAAATGAATTAATTTTCTGCACATTTCTTGAACTTTGTGTCATTTTTAAGTAAAATGCTTTTTTTTCTGAGGGTGATTAAAGCCCTATTCAGACAGGTTTAGTTTTACAGGTGGAGATGGAGGTTGGATGGAGGTTTCACAATAATGTTTACATTATAATCTTAATGGAGGTAGAATAATACACAATACACACATGTTGCACAATGATGCATACAAAGTGAAGACACATCTGTCTGTGTGATTTATACAGAGAACCTGTACCTGTGGGATTTTGTTTAGAATGAATGAAGATGTCCTCCAGCAGCATTACGCAAGTGTGGAAAACGAATCCTGTCTAAATACAGTGTCAGAAACAAGATTTTTCAGATGTTGATCATTAAAAACTCCCTGAATTAAATATTAATGATCTAAAATCTCGACACTCTCACGCTGCCACTGTTCTTGAGCAAAATCTTTATTATTAGGTTTAGTGTTTATGTGTAAAATAACATGTTTGCTGTGTAAAGTCTTGTGTTCATGCTGCAGGTGATTATTTTTGGCTGCTGTGTTTCAGTAAATGTAGATAAATGCATCTTTTTGTCATTACACCAGATCCTGAATGTAGTTTGACTTTTCAGAATATAAATGTATGAAGGGTTGAGTGTATCTTCATGTTTTTAAATTCTGAGAAATGTGTTGAGGTTTACTGTAAAGAACATCCAGTGTTGGAAACCTGAACCTCTGTACAGTCTGCAGTTTTCTCCTCGTTTACTGAGCTGCTGTAATAAAACATCTCACTAATCAGACTACTCTGGATGTGAACTCATTCATTATTTCATTATTTCTATTATCAGTGTTTTAATCCTCATTCTTCTGAAAAAAATGTCAACTGCTTTGGACGTTATACATAATTTTACTGTTTAAAAATTGAAATGTGAAAAAAGTCTGATGAAGAAAAAAAACTTTCCGGAGGCTGAAACTGTGAAAGCTGTGGTTTAAAAGTGTTTAATAAATAGGGCGTATATGCCGACAATTAAGTCTGTTTCAGGTTGTGTCGTTTTCATTTGTTTATCGGTTGTATTAAAATTATACACCACAAGTAATAATCCAATCTAATCTAATCTATTGAGCACGTCAGTGTTAAAGCAGCATGTAGTGCGTTCTGGTGAGTCGTGGCTCACATTAAGCACTTATTAAGGGATAATGAAAAATAGAAAACTTCTCAAATTTAGATGCAAAACATCCTAAAAAGCAGTAAATGATGAAGCGCAAAAGCATAACACAGGAAGTGTATATGCTGTTTAACAGTCTGTTTTAGCTCACAGAGGAAACTCAAGCTGAAGACTGAGCTGAGCGTGAAGTGTGAACATCACGAGGTGCGATCAGCTAAGTGCATCTATACATTAGCATAGATCTCAAAATCATCCTCCTTCTGCTGGAAGTTAGCATAGATATCAGAATCGCCTTCCATCTCCTGGACATTAGCGTGAGGATCAGAATCATCCTTCTTCTGCTGAGTGTTATCGTGGACATCAGAATCGTTCTTCTGCTGCTCAGCGTGGACCCTCCTGCGATCACACAGACACTTGTTTATGAGATACTAACAACGATAACAGCTGTTAATTGTGACTGTTGTTGACATGAATGCTACTGGGTGAGTCAAACCCTTCAGGGGAATGGGAAAAAATAAAGATAGTTCCAGACTGGCTATGAGTGTGATGAGTGTCTACGTGCAAACAGCAACACAACAGTGACGTGTCAAAATCATCGGATTTATGGAGTTTTTTTACCTCCTGTTGTAAATCACAGCTCCTGAGATGCCTGAGATGATGAGACTCACTCCAGCAATCACATAAACTATCATCCAGATTGACCACTGATCAGGATGTTCTGGATTGTTAGATGATAAAAATAACAGAATTTAACTGAACACAAGTCACTTTATTTCCTTCAGGAATCACTCGAGACATTCAGGAATGTTGTGAGCAGACGGACTCACCCTCGACCTGAAGGCTGATTGTTTTAGATCCTGATGTCGTGTTGGTTTTCCAAGTGCAGGTGTAATTCCCAGAATCCCTCAGGGTCAGAGCAGGAAAGTGAAGAACGGGTCCTGATTCAGGTAAGAGCTCGTTGTTCTTAGACCACACAAACTGTGAGGAACTTTGTGTGCAGGTCACATCACACGTCAGATTTAACGAGTCTCCATGTTTGAGGGTTCCGTTTCCACTGAGTCTGATTAGTGACACCTTTAAATCTTTATCAGAGAGCAGGAAAGACTCCACATCAGTGACTCAGGAATGAAAGATTGTGTTAATAATTATAATACTGTCGAGTTCTAATGTATCAACAAAACTCCATTGTTCTTACTCACAGAACTCTAAATGTATTATTGTATAATGAACATCAGCTAAGTGAGATTTCTTGATTAAACTAGAGCTGATCTTGGCATTGGATTCAGCAAGTTCACAGCAGGTAAAACAGCACTGTGTAAAGGTTTTAGGCAGATGTGGAAAAATGCTGAAAAAAAAGTGTTAATTTATTTATCAAATAAAAATAGGGGAAGAAAATAAACAGAAGAGAAATCCATATCAATGTTTGCTGTGCCTTTGGATTCATTTCTTACACACACACAAAGTCAGGGATTTTGTAGGATTAGAGTCAGGTGTATGATTATCCAGTTATCCCAAGCGGGTGCTAATGAGCACCAATTTCTAATCTATATTGAAATACAGCCGTTAAATGAAACAGAAACATTAATCACAGATAATAAATCATTTTGGATTTTTATTTTAAATCCTAAAATTTACCTGTAACTTGTAGAGTAACTCCAGGGTCTCCTGTCCATCTGCCAACACTGATATCAGTAATAAATCTGAATTTATAGACTCCAGAATAATTAAACTGTACATTGTGGATTAATAAAGTACAGTCTGATTTGTTGTCTCCAGTGAACTCAAAGTCTGATTTGGTGTTTGATGAACTGTTATAAACATATGGAGGGTGATGACACTGATCTGTGTTTGAGTTCATTGAGCACCAAAGCATTTGTGTCACCTGAATGTTGGGATTTAATATTGGATAATAATAACTACAGGGAATGGAGACACTGAATCCTCTCACAGCACAGATTTGATTATCAGAATATTTCACTCTCCAGATACTGTCCTGAGTGAGAACATCTGTGAAGAGAAATAAATACGAGCTTAAATAAAAAATTTTTAAAAACAATTATTAAACTATTTAATTCAGCTTGTGTAAGTAAATTTGGAAGATCACGAACAGAAATGTTGTGAGTAGACGGACTCACCCTCGACCGGAAGGCTGATCGTTTTAGATTCTGATGTCGTGTTGGTTTTCCAAGTGCAGGTGTAATTCCCAGAATCCCTCAGGGTCAGAGCAGGAAAGTGAAGAACGGCTCCTGATTCAGGTAAGAGCTCGTTGTTCTTAGACCACACAAACTGTGAGGAACTTTGTGTGCAGGTCACATCACACGTCAGATTTAACGAGTCTCCTGGTTTAAAGGTTCCGTTTCCACTGAGTCTGATTAGTGACACCTTTAAATCTTTATCAGAGAGCAGGAAAGACTCCACATCAGTGACTCAGGATTACACACACAACTATAAATATATTATTAAATAATTAACGACTGTATCTTCACATCAATAAACATTTCTGAAAAACCATCATTTATTCTTATAGGTGAAGAAGATTATTATAAAGATAAGAAATAAGTTTGGATTTTTCGTTTAATCAGTAAAATGTACCTGTAACTTGTAGAGTAACTCCAGCTTCTCCAGTGTACATGCCACCAGTCACATCAGTAATAAATCTGAATTTATAGACTCCAGAATAATTAAACTGTACATTGTGGATTAATAAAGTACAGTCTGATTTGTTGTCTCCAGTGAACTCAAAGTCTGATTTGGTGTTTAATGAACTGTTATAAACATATGGAGGGTGATGACACTGATCTGTGTTTGAGTTCATTGAGCACCAAAGCATTTGTGTCACCTGAATGTTGGGATTTAATATTGGATAATAATAACTACAGGGAATGGAGACACTGAATCCTCTTACAGCACAGATTTGATTATCAGAATATTTCACTCTCCAGATACTGTCCTGAGTGAGAACATCTGTGAAGAGAAATAAATACGAGCTTAAATAAAAAATTTTTAAAAACAATTATTAAACTATTTAATTCAGCTTGTGTAAGTAAATTTGGAAGATCACGAACAGAAATGTTGTGAGTAGACGGACTCACCCTCGACCGGAAGGCTGATTGTTTTAGATCCTGATGTCGTGCTGGTTTTCCAAGTGCAGGTGTAATTCCCAGAATCCCTCAGGGTCAGAGCAGGAAAGTGAAGAACGGCTCCTGATTCAGGTAAGAGCTCGTTGTTCTTAGACCACACAAACTGTGAGGAACTTTGTGTGCAGGTCACATCACACGTCAGATTTAACGAGTCTCCTGGTTTAAAGGTTCCGTTTCCACTGAGTCTGATTAGTGACACCTTTAAATCTTTATCAGAGAGCAGGAAAGACTCCACATCAGTGACTCAGGATTACACACACAACTATAAATATATTATTAAATAATTAACGACTGTATCTTCACATCAATAAACATTTCTGAAAAACCATCATTTATTCTTATAGGTGAAGAAGATTATTATAAAGATAAGAAATAAGTTTGGATTTTTCGTTTAATCAGTAAAATGTACCTGTAACTTGTAGAGTAACTCCAGCTTCTCCAGTGTACATGCCACCAGTCACATCAGTTATAAATCTGAATTTATAGACTCCAGAATAACTGAACTGTACATTGTGGATTAATAAAGTACAGTCTGATTTGTCGTCTCCAGTGAACTCAAAGTCTGATTTGGTGTTTGATGAACTGTTATAAACATATGGTGGATCCTGACACCAATCCTTGTTTGAGTTCATTGAGCACCAAAGCTTTTGTTTCACCTGAATGGGATTTGATGTTGGATAATAATAACTACAGGGAATGGAGACACTGAATCCTCTCACAGCACAGATCTGATTATCAGTATATTTCACTCCCCAGTTACTGTCCTGAGTGAGAACATCTGTGTAGAGAAATACATACAGAATAAAGGAGATTGAAGAAGTTATAATGATATAAAACAGTATATATCATAATTGTATGTGTGTATCTGATGTATATATGTACAGCCATAGGAAAATGTACACTTTCTTCAATCAGCACCTACAGAATAATTATTTAGTCTTCACAGGCATAGTGGATCATTTGGTGGAAAGAAAATATTAGTGAAAAAATTATGTTAAAAAAAGTTAAACAGCAGATTAGTTTTGCTTTTCTGAGGTCATGGCGGAGGAAGTTTCCAACTTCCAAAATATCCTACTTTTTGTTTTGAATGTTTTGAATGTTCATGAACCTTGAACCATGAGAAACACAGTAACACAGTAATACAGCAACACAGCAACACGGTAATACGGTAACACGGCAACACGGCAACACGGTAACACGGTAACACAGTAATACAGTAACACAGCAACACGGTAATACGGTAACACAGTAATACAGTAACACAGCAACACAGTAACACAGTAATACAGTAACACAGTAATACAGTAACACAGCAACACGGTAACACAGTAATACAGTAACACAGCAACACGGTAATACGGTAACACAGTAATACAGTAACACAGCAACACAGTAATACAGTAACACAGCAACACGGTAATACGGTAACACAGTAATACAGTAACACAGCAACACAGTAACACGGTAACACACTTACACAGCAACACAGTAATACAGTAATACAGTAACACAGCAACACGGTAACACAGTAATACAGTAACACAGTAACACAGCAACACAGTAACACAGCAAACGGTAACACGGTAATACACTTACACAGCAACACAGTAATACGGTAACACAGTAATACAGTAATACAGTAACACAGCAACACAGCAACACAGTAATACAGTAACACAGTAACACAGCAAGACAGTAACACAGCAAACGGTAACACGGTAATACAGTAACACAGCAACACGGTAACACGGCAACACGGTAACACAGCAACACAGTAATACAGTAACACAGCAACACAGCAACACAGTAATACGGTAACATGGCAACACAGTAACACGGTAACACGGCAACACAGTACCACGGTAACACAGCAACACAGCAACAAAGCAACACGGCAACATGGCAACACGGTAACACAGTAACACAGTAACAAAGTAACACGGCAACACAGCAACACGGTAACACAGTAACAAAGTAACACGGCATCCCAGCAACATGCCAACACAGCAACACAGTAACACAGTAATACAGTAACACAGTAACACAGCAACACAGTAACACAGTAATACAGTAACACAGTAATACAGTAACACAGTAACACAGCAACACAGTAACACAGTAATACAGTAACACAGTAACACAGCAACACAGTAACACAGTAATACAGTAACACAGTAATACAGTAACACAGTAACACAGCAACACAGTAACACAGTAATACAGTAACACAGTACAGTAACACAGTAACACAGCAACACAGTAACACAGTAACACAGTAATACAGTAACACAGCAACACAGTAACACAGTAATACAGTAACACAGTAACACAGTAACACAGTAACACAGTAATACAGTAACACAGTAACACAGTAACACAGTAACACAGCAACACAGCAACACAGTAACACAGTAACACAGTAACACAGTAACACAGTAATACAGTAACACAGTAACACAGTAATACAGTAATACAGTAACACAGTAACACAGTAATACAGTAACACAGTAACACAGTAACACAGTAACACAGTAATACAGTAACACAGCAACACAGTAACACAGTAACACAGTAACACAGTAATACAGTAATACAGTAACACAGTAACACAGCAACACAGTAACACAGTAATACAGTAACACAGTAATACAGTAACACAGTAACACAACACAGTAACACAGTAATACAGTAACACAGTAATACAGTAACACAGTAACACAGCAACACAGTAACACAGTAACACAGTAATACAGTAACACAGCAACACAGTAACACAGTAATACAGTAACACAGTAACACAGTAACACAGTAACACAGTAATACAGTAAC
The DNA here is from genome assembly GCF_014805685.1 of Silurus meridionalis. NCBI lineage: Eukaryota > Metazoa > Chordata > Actinopteri > Siluriformes > Siluridae > Silurus > Silurus meridionalis. Next base: position 18,068,335 of record NC_060904.1, on the reverse strand, counting down.
ACAGTAACACAGTAACACAGTAACACAGCAACACAGCAACACAGTAACACAGTAACACAGTAACACAGTAACACAGTAATACAGTAACACAGTAACACAGTAATACAGTAACACAGCAACACAGTAACACAGTAATACAGTAACACAGTAACACAGTAACACAGTAACACAGTAATACAGTAACACAGCAACACAGTAACACAGTAACACAGTAACACAGTAACACAGTAATACAGTAACACAGTAACACAGTAATACAGTAACACAGTAACACAGTAATACAGTAACACAGTAACACAGTAACACGTGGCTGCTGAACACTTGCTTGAGGCTTGTAGAAGTAGAAGGTTGTCCTAATTGTTTATTTCACAACTGCTTTCTGAATGCAGGCAAATTTCTGGGCATGAAATATCTACATATTGTAATAGTGTTTTTCAAGAAGGGGGTTGTATATAGATGTTGATAAATTCTGTAAACTCTTCTAAGCAGCATAATACTATCATTTTCATTTATTGTATTTTCCATTTTCTGTCAGCTGCGTTTCTCTTTTCTTTACCGAGAGCTTCACATGGTCTTATTTGAATAATGATTATTAAATAATAAAACCAAAACATTTTTTAAATCATTAGAAAAGTTCCATCAGGCAGTAATTAATAGATCACTAACCTTAGAGTGTAAAATGTGTGTAAATGTATGATCCAGTAACGGAGCGAAACTGAGCGTAAACACTGCAACATCAATCAACAACCAATACAAACTCTAAATAATAATTGTGTGTAAGAGTGAGATGATGTTTCATACCAGACAGCGTGAGCAGAATCAGAACCAAGTGCAGCATCTTCATCTCTTCTTCAGTAAGAACCTCACACACTCAATAGTGTGTGTGTGTGTGTGTGTGTGTATATGTGTGTGTATATATACTCACTGACTTGTTAATGATACGTAACAAATAAGTATTTCCTGAATTAAATGAATATACCCAGTATATCTTCAAACTCATTAACCACAAGCGTTTTAAGTGCTAAGAACGGAAGATGAGCAGAAGCAGCGTGCACTTTTACACTTCGCATACTTTTGTATTTTCAGTGCACTTCTTTTTTGTGCACTATATGGACACTTGGCCATTATATAACTTTGAAGTACAGATGATCATGAGTGATGCACACAGGAGCATTCTGAGTCAATATCATGTGATTGTCTTTAAAAGAGTTTAACACTATATGAATATGCACCAACAGGAAATAACACTGATGTGTGCTCATTATAGAGGGCTTACAGGGAAACAAAAATGATTTCTTCATCCCAAAGAAAAGGAGCCTGAAGAAGATTTGAGAGAGTGGATAAGGTTGAAAACCAGCACAGAAGAACAGAGTAGAGTACTGCTCCACACAAAGCGAACTCAAGACTAAGCGTTTGAGCAACCCTGTAGGCAGCCCTTTAATAGGTCAGATACAGGTGGCGCTGAGTGCCTCTAATTACCGAGATCCCGCTCTTTGTCTCCCTCTGGTGGCAGGAAAACACATTGACACCTGCTTGTGCTTGTTTATCTAAAGGTTTTAGTACGGTGGCCGAGAAGTGCAAAACACATTAACAAATCCGAAAACAAAATAACAAATCCAAAAACAAAACAACAAATCCAAAAACAAATTAACAAATCCGAAAACACAACGACAAGTCAGATAAACCGGTAAAAGGTAGGTATAGTTTGTGAACGTAAACTTACCGATCATTGGACGAGACACCTGTCATTCACCTGTATATCTTGACTGACAGGGGTCCCCTCCAATGATCGGTAAGTTTACGTTCACAAACTCTACCTACCATGTTTTTGAATTTGTAATTTTGTTTTCGGATTTTTAATGTGTTTTGCACTTCTCGATATCAAGAAACACCAAATTTTCTCTTACACTTTTTATTAATTATATTTTCTTTTATTCTAAAATATATATCATTTGGAGCCTTTTTCCTCCTTTTGTAAAATTATATTATAAAATACACTCTGGGCTTATAATGAAGAAGACTAATATTTTATATACATTTAATTTACTTTATGTTTTATATTGTGAACATCACACCAATCCTGAGATTCATGCTGCTGAGACTTACAATTATGTACGTTTATTAGTTCAGGTGCAATACATATTATAACATACTATTTATACACTGTATTTATTGTATATTGGTTTTTTTTTTCATATGTGAAACTGCAGACAGCTTATTGTTATTGTAAATTGTCATAGAGAGCAAAACTGCTGTTCTCCTGCTATACGTTAGCGTAGATATTACAGGTGTCTTTCACCGGCTGTACATTAGCGTCGATATTACAGGTGTCTTTCACCGGCTGTACGTTAGCGTAGATATTACAGGTGTCTTTCACCGGCTGTACGTTAGCGTAGATATTACAGGTGTCTTTCACCGGCTGTACGTTAGCGTAGATATTAGATTCATCCTCCATCTGCTGCTCAGTGTGAACAAACCTGCAAATACACAGAAACCAGTTTATAAACCACAATACACACGTTAATCTCTATTTTGAAGTGTTTGTCTCTGCAGCTTGAGACTGAGATGTTGCTCTCCAGCAGATTGTGAGTGTTTTAAACTGTATGGATTTTATTATATAAAAATCAGCAGTTTCACCTCTTGTAAAGAATCACAGCTCCAGCGACTAAAGAGATCAAAATCACCCCAACTGTCACCAATACAATGATCCAGATGTTCCACTGATCTTCTCCTGTAGGAAATAAACTTATTATTATTATTATTATTATTATTATTATTATTATTAACTTCATTTTATGACATTCAGGAATGTTGTGAGCAGACGGACTCACCCTCGACCTGAAGGCTGATGGTTTTAGATCCTGATGTCGTGTTGGTTTTCCAAATGCAGGTGTATTTCCCAGAATCCCTCAGGGTCAGAGCAGGAAAGTGAAGAACGGCTCCTGATTCAGGTAAGAGCTCGTTGTTCTTAGACCACACAAACTGTGAGGAACTTTGTGTGCAGGTCACATCACACGTCAGATTTAACGAGTCTCCTGGTTTAAGGTTCCGTTTCCACTGAGTCTGATTAGTGACACCTTTAAATCTTTATCAGAGAGCAGGAAAGACTCCACATCAGTGACTCAGGATTACACACACATAATAAATCATTTAGGATTTTTATTTTAATCAGTAAAATGTACCTGTAACTTGTAGAGTAACTCCAGGGTCTCCTGTCCATCTGCCACCAGTCACATCAGTTATAAATCTGAATTTATATTCTCCAGAATAATTAAACTGTACATTGTGGATTAATAAAGTACAGTCTGATTTGTCGTCTCCAGTGAACTCAAAGTCTGATTTGGTGTTTGATGAACTGTTATAAACATATTGAACAGTGTTTGAGTTCATTGAGCACCAAAGCTTTTGTGTCACCTGAATGTTGGGATTTGATGTTGGATAATAATAACTACAGGGAATGGAGACACTGAATCCTCTCACAGCACAGATCTGATTATCAGTATAATTCACTCTCCAGTTATTGTTCTTAGTGAGAACATCTGCAAAATAAAAGTGTTAAATATTGTTTGAGGTTAAAGACTAAAACAAAAGGATAACGAGTGTGTTACTGTTTTTATTATTCTAAATTACGCCACTAGAAAAACACCGGTATTATAAAGAAAGTGTGATTGTCTTTTAAAATAATAGAAAATTCTCATAAAACTTCTCCGTTTTCTCTCACAATCACCTGATGAGCGTAACAGTGAGACATCAGGACACGGTGTCACAAGGTACAGGATTTCAAATATATTTAATATAATGACAGTTTAATCTTTTATAAGATTTCTGAAGGTTTTTTTTCTCTCCAGTGTCAATATTTTAATAAAACCACAGCCATTGGTTTATTCTTTACAAAAAATAAATAAAGAATAAATGTCAGGTGTGAATCTGTACAACGATAAACAACTGAATACTAAATATATTTTATTTCATACCTGACACAGTGAGAAGAATCACCACCAAGTGCAGCATTTTTATCTCTTCTGTTCAGCAGGTGAGCAACACAGGTGTGTGTGTGTGTGTGTGTGTGTGTGTGTGTGTGTGTGTGTGTGTGTGTGTGTGTGTTCATCTAGTTAGCTCAGTCGTAAACAAATGGGAAGTGAGAACTAAATGTTGTTCCTAAAAAACATCTCAATGAAGAAGTTCACATACAAATTCAGTAACTTGTGATTTATGGTGAGAGTAGGGAGCAGGTGGAGAAGATCCTGGAGAGGTGGAGGTACGTGCTGGAGAGAAGGGAATGAAAGTCAGTAGGAGTAAGACAGAGTACATGTGTGTGAATGAGAGGGAGGGCAGTGGAGGGTGCGGTTGCATCGAGAAGAGGTGGTGAAGGTGGAGGAGTTCAGGTACCTGGGGTCAACAGTGCAGAGTAATGGAGAGTGTGTTAGAGAAGTGAAGAAAAGAGTACAGGCAGGGTGGAGTGGGTGGAGAAGAGTGATAGCAGGAGTGATTTGTGATAGAAGAGTATCTGTGAGAGTGAAAGGAAAGTTTATAGGACTGTGGTGAGACCTGAGATGTTGTATGGATTAGAGACAGTGGCATTGAGTAAAAGACAGGAGGTGGAGCTGGAGGTAGCAGAGCTGAAGATGTTGAGATGTTCGTTGGGAGTGACGACGATGGACAGGATTAGAAATGAGTTTATTAGAGGGACAGCGCATGTAGGACGTTTTGGAGACGAGGTGAGAGAGGAGCTATTAAGATGGTTTGGACATGTGCAGAGGAGGGACATGGGGTATATCAGTAGGAGAATGCTGAGGATGGAGACACCAGGAAGGAGGAAAAGAGGAAGACCAAGGAGGAGGTTTATGGATGTGGTGAGGGAAGACATGCAGGTAGTTGGTGTGAAAGACGCAGATGTAGAGGACAGGGGGGTATGGAGACGGATGATCTGCTGTGGAGACCCCTAATGAGAGAAGCCGAAAGAAGAAGAAAGAATTTATATTATAACATTATAAATATCAAAGATTTAATGTGAAAGTTTAGACTTCTTTATGGGCTGCAATACATCATTTTCACCAGCAGAGGGACTCTAAACGAAGCTTTGTGAATAGAATAACAAATTGTATTTAATTAAAAGCAAATATTAATTTATTAATAAAAATAATTAATTTAATAAAAAATATTAGTTATAAGATGTCAAATTTCTGTTTTACATATTTTTACATATGGTTGCGTTGAATTTTCTGGTTTATTGTCAAAAAAACTTGTTTGTTGGATTAAAAATGATTTGTCACTGTATCAGTTTTTCTTTAGAGAAAATAAAAAGCGGAGCTGAAATATTTTTTTCCTGTTTTCAGTTTTCAATGAAAAAAAAGTAATTTTATTTAATAATATAATAAACTATAAATATGCTGTAAATCTGTGTTTCTGTTTGTAATTAGCAGCTTAGGAAGAAGCTGAAGAAGCAGCTCTGTGGAAAAAGGACAGTAATAAAAAATGAAGGAAACCAAATGACACAAAATCTGGTTTAGTATTTACTAAGACAAAAAAAAATATCAAGTCTAAGAAATAAGATTTATTTACAGGAGAGATAAAACATACAGTACACGACTCAGCAATAGTTCAGATGGGTTTCATTACTAATGCTGTCTGCTGCTGCTGCTGCTGCTGTGAAAGAGACCGAGATCTGAGGAGATTTACACACTTACAGTTTTTCTCAGCTGTTGGAGCGTTTCTTAATATTTGTAAACCAGTACGTGCATTTCTCAAAACAACGTGTACAAACATTTGTATACGGTTTTTCTTGAAAAAGCCTGAACTTTTCTCAAAATCCTCAGTTCATCTCTCAAAAATAAATATTCGTGTCAGTGAACATCTCATTCCATCAGAATGAAAAGTCTCTTCGTCATTGTTCACAAAGAAAACCATCGAAATGTTTCGTCGTCTTCTCAGTATGATGCTGCACAGTTTGAGGATTTCTTGATATAAACAGTGTTTTGGATCACAGAGACTAAAAATCAACATGAACATGAACTGATACTGTGGGAAACAGCAGACACTTGAACACAATCCATTAAATTAATGTACAAAAGCGTTCGCAATTTGATCAAAGCGACGAGAAAATGTTCTTATGAGGAGCACAAATTGGACGATTCTGGAGGTCTAGGCTACAGATTCACTTCTATTGAAATATCGTTAATATTTGAGATGTTCCATGATGTGAGTTTCGTCTGAGAAACTAATGTTTACACTCTTCCATAAAAATCTAATAACATTTATTATTTACAACAAAAAACTAAACAAAATCGGACTATTTTTAACGCATTTTAACTCAGATTTCTAGAGCAGTGATGCTCAATTTAGGACCCAAGGTGACCTTTGATTTGTCCCACGATATATGAGAACTGGAAAAAATGCCATTTAACATTTAACATAATATTTTTGTTGTATTTTTAAGTTGCAAAAAATGAAATGTAGAGAATGTAAATGAACTTCCGCGTGCTTTATTATGGCGACATCGTTGCAGCGGAAAACGTAGACATGAGGATGTTGTCTAGTGTTTTGAAAGATACACGATTTCTCATCATTTGGAAACAAAAATATTCTGCATCTGTTTTAAAGAACGCTGGCAAGAATATTTCCGTTTATGCAACATTGAATTTTGGCCCACGGCCCTCAAACAAGCATCTCTGCTTTAAAAAAACAAGGCAGCATTATAACCTTGGGTTAACTGGGTTTCCTCTGGGTTCTCCAGTTTCCTCCCACATTCCAAAAAAAACTTGCTGGTCAGCAGGCAGGATTCTTGGTGTGAATGAGTGTGTACACGGTTCCCTGCTATGGGTTGCGTCAAATCCGGGGGGTGAATTAAATCTATAATTGTAATAATTCTATCAAGGGTCCTGGATCCACCATGAACCTGACCAGGATAAAGTGCAAACCAAGCAACTGTGGACACTTTATATAATATTAGTAAACCATAAAATGAAATCGATTTTGTTTTAACTGCCCAGACAGGAACTATTTACAGTCCTCATGATGACTGATGGGGTGAGAAATAAAAATAGGATCAGGGTTTTATGATGGCACTGTAGATTACGTTCTCATCCTCCTCCGGTTGCTTAGTGTGTTTGTGCCTAAAACACAAGTCCCAAAACGTACATTATTTGTTTTGAAGTGTTAAATGTCATATTGAACCTCAAATCAAGCCAATATATCACAGGTTTCCCAAACAGTTTGTACAGAATACCATGATTTAGATGATGATATATGTGACTGTATAAACTCTTACCCTGACTTTACTTTATTGTCTTTGACAAACACAGTGGCGTAAGTCACTTCCTCCTGGTGCCTCGTTTTATCATCCGCTTGAGCAACATGGTTTAGCTCTGGTTTTATCTGCATAGCATGTGTGGTTACTGAAACCTGTGAAATAAGAAGTACAAAAATTACCATTATTTCTTTTAAAACAATCCTGACACAAACTCGTGTAAAACCTGTGGCTAGAACACGGAAAACCCGAAACTGTCCTGTGTTAAGATGCGATTTTTTTTAGAGATCACACCTGTGTTTTCTCAGCACTTTTTCCATTGTTTTCTTCTGGATCTTTACTCTCTGCCTAATGGAAGCAGAAAAGCACCCAATGTATGAGTACAGCTTTTCGAATATATTCGTCCATCATAATAATCTTCTTTATATTAAATACTGAAGTGTATCAGCTGTAATTCTCTCCCAGTTTAGTCACGTATTCTGAGTCTTACCTCCTGCGGTAAATTACAGCTGCCACGATCACCAAGATCAGGACACCCATCACCAAAACAATGATCCAGATTGACCAACCAGCATCATCTTAAAAAAAGTCAACAGGATTTAAAGTAGAAAGTCACTCACACATCGATAATCAGGGAAATTATTAATATAAAAACTTCTAAAATGTTGTGAGCAGACGGACTCACCCTCGACCTGAAGGCTGATGGTTTTAGATCCTGATGTCGTGCTGGTTTTCCAAATGCAGGTGTAATTCCCAGAATCCCTCAGGGTCAGAGCAGGAAAGTGAAGAACGGGTCCTGATGTATTTAACTGTATGTTGTTCTTAGACCACAGGAACTGTGAGGAACTTTGTGTGCAGTTCACATCACACGTCAGATTTAACGAGTCTCCTGGTTTAAGGGGTTCGTTTCCACTGAGTCTGATTAGTGACACCTTTAAATCTTTATCAGAGAGCAGGAAAGACTCCACATCAGTGACTCAGGAATGAAAGATTGTGTTAATAATTATAATACTGTCGAGTTCTAATGTATCAACAAAACTTCATTGTTCTTTATTTTTTCAATTGACTTCAAGAATGAATTGTGATCAGATCGGATCAGATTTTAGTTTAAATGATTTGTTCAAGTTTAATACCAGCTAATAAACAATAAATGTTTAAGTAATACATTTAATTATTTTTTTTTTTTACCTGATTTAAAATTAATAAACTGGCAAGTTTAAAGATAAGAAAGTTCTACAGATGAAGGAGCAGTTTGGATCTTTATTTTAATCAGTAAAATGTACCTGTAACTTGTAGAGTAACTCCAGGGTTTCCTGTCCACATGCCACCAGTCACATCAGTTATAAATCTGAATTTATATTCTCCAGAATAACTGAACTGTACATTGTGGATTAATAAAGTACAGTCTGATTTGTCGTCTCCAGTGAACTCAAAGTCTGATTTGGTGTTTGATAAACTGTTATAAACATATGGAGGATGCAGACACACATCTGTGTTTGAGTTCATTGAGCACCAAAGCTTTTGTGTCACCTGAATGGGTTTTGATGTTGGATAATAATAACTACAGGGAATGGAGACATTAAATCCTCTCACAGCACAGATCGGCTTTTGGGGATATTTCACACTATATCTATTGGACTGAGGGAGAACACCTGAAAAAAAGTGATAAAAAATATTTAATTAGAAAAAGAAAATTTAACACAAAAAATACAGACACCCATTAAATCTGGATGTTTTTTTATTAGACAGTGCAGTTTTTATTTGTCCTGCCTGCATACACTGCTTTTCTTTATGATGCTGGGTGACTTTTAAAATCTGGAAACCAATCAGCAAATTGGGAAATTCTGCAGTCGTGTCAATCAAAATGAATAAAGTCTGTCTAGATTTTAGCTAAAATTCTACCTTTTTTTAGGAAATCATTGACAATTTGTTTAAAGCAAAGTGAAATTTTTCTTATGATGCATGTCTACAGAATGTGGAGCTTAAACAAGTAGTTTTGAGAAATTCATTGCCGATCTGTAAAACACTCCGAAGCAACAAAGAAAAACTGTAACACAACCTACCGCCAGTGCAGAACAGCTGTCTGTATAACTGTTCACATTTTATACAATACACATTTGCTCTTATTGAGATCACTATTATGATTTCTGTATATTCTTCCACCCCAGAAGTCAAATGAACGTGTCACTTAGTTTATTTTAGTTTATGCAGGGTATGTTTGTTTTCATCAAATATTTTTGCTAAAACTTTTCATTTTATTAAAATGGTTACATTTGGTTGGTGGTTAATTGTTTTCTAAATGAATGACATTAATTAATTTATTTTATATCCAATTAAATCAAATGCCCCAATTACAATTAATTCCTGGCCACATCACACAAAACTGAGTTTAAACCACATCAACCACTCTGCTGCATTTGAGTTACTATTAGCTGGTAAAGTTTCACAAGGAACCAATATTTCCTAATATTTACTGATTTACTGATGTTTAAGTAGAAGCAGTTTAGAACACATTCATTATCTTTTTTCATATTCTTTGTCAGACACAAATTTTATAATGAATTATTTGAAGTAATAAATAAAAATATCCACTAACAGAACATACAGGTGGGAACTTTAGAAGTTAAAACTAGGAAAAAAAAACAAGTGTTTCATACCAGACATTATGAGCATTAATAAGTAGAGCGTCTTCATTACTCCTTCAGAAAACCAGACAGTAGCTTTGCTTTCCATGAGTCTTTAACTCTAACTGGTTTGCTGACTCTGAGGTAAGTGAGAAGTGAAAGCAGTTCTCGGAAAAAAAAAGCTTTATTACAACAGAGATGTGGCTGGCAGAGTTATTTTCAGTGACCATGTCCAGTCCATGACAAGTCACTGTTCCATTTTTGTAAAGTATCATAATAACGTCAGGGGGAGAAACTCATCCTGATTTCCAAATCTTGAATTTCCGATTTTATTTATTAGTTATGCTCATTTATACAACAACATTTTTTTTTTTTTACTTAAAAAAAGCTACAGCTGCTATTTAGGTTTGCTTTTGCTTTCACCAAGATGAAGAAACAGCAACTATATTCTGATGAAGATATCAGATCACTTCATCGCTTAGTGTTAGATTTTTCTTTATTATTTATTTGATATTTTTCTTCTTCCTGCAGCTCATATTTCTCATATATCTTTCTCTCTCACACTCCATTATGAGGTTTTATTGATTGCTGCAGACCAACATACGCCATACATACACACTTGAAAAATCTTCAAGAGCAAAATGACTAAATATACATTTTTGTCCTTTTTATTGTATAGAATGGTAGAGTAGAGTAGAGTAAAGTAGAGTACAGTAGAGTAGAGTAAAATAGTATATTATAGTGTTGTATAATACAGTATAGTATTTAGTTGAATACTATATTTCTGTATAGTATAGTATAGTATAGTATAGTATATAGTATAGTATAGTATAGTGCTGTTGTAGAGTATAGTAGATGATATTGTTCTATAGTAGAGTAGAGTAGAGAAGAGTATATGGTTCTATAGTATAGTATAGTTGTATAGTAGAGAATTGTATAGTAGAGTATAGTAGAATAAATTGTTGTATAGTATAGTATAGAGTAGAGTATAGAATAGGATAGGATAGTACAGTATATTGATCTATAGTACAGTATACTATATTATAGTATAGTATATTGTTCTATAGTATATTATAGTATATTGTTCTATAGTGTATTATAGTAGAGTATGTTTTATATAATATAGTATTGTATAGTACAGTGTTGTATAGTATAGTACAGTATAGTGTTGTAGAGTATAGTAAAGTATAGTAGAGTATAGTATAGTATAGTGAATTTTTCTATAGTATAGTATAGTAGAGTATATTTTCTATAGTATAGTATAGTATAGTATAGTACAGTATAGTATAGTGTTGTAGAGTATAGTATAGTACAGTATAGTATAGTGTTGTATAGTATAGTATAGTATAGTATAGTATAGTATAGTATAGTATAGTGTTGTGTAGTATAGTATAGTATAGTATAGTGTTGTATAGTATAGTATAGTATAGTATAGTATAGTATAGTTTTGTATAGTATAGTATAGTATAGTATAGTATAGTATAGTATAGTATAGTATAGTGTTGTATAGTATAGTAAAGTATAGTAGAGTTGAGAGGACTTGATCTCCAAGCAGATATTTAGTCACAAGACAGATAGTAATACCTTAAACTTAACAGCTGACAAAACTTTCAAAGTGCACAAACATCACAACATCTCACAAATAAATATATATACAGTATATAAGCAGCTCTTAAGATAAAATCTACAAAATGCATCAAAGCCAGAGAGAAATTGAGTATTTCTTTGTGCTGAATGTGTTTGCATGTTCTTTATATTTAGTGTGTGTGTGTGTGTGTGTGTGTGTGTGTGTGTGTGCACATGATTATCATGATTATACACTGCAGTGATCCAAGGGTTTTGTAGTTAAACACCAATTTTAGGGTTTACGTGACATAACCAAGATTTTGTGAACATTTGTGAATTAATTTGTTTAGTAAAAGTATAAAGTAACAATCTGATTTAATAAACTGTGAAATAAAAATGTAAACCAGGACACAAGGACACAATATTCTGTAAATATTTAATGTTTATTTCTACAGTTTAATAGAAAAAAGAGAAAAAATATTAACTTACATTTTGACCTATTTACTAATTAAATAATTGAATAATTATTTAATTTGCTACCTTACAAACAACTTAAAAATATTTCAATTCAATTACAAGATTCACAATCATTATTAAAAAAAATTGTGTAGCACTTTTAACAACAAAACAAATTTACAGAAATCTGGATTGAGATTTGATTTTCTCACCCGACAGTCAGAAATAATAAGGAAATAAGCTATTTTGAGAAAACAGAACTAAGGAGTGAACAGCTCCATTACAGAGAAATAACACATTTTTTTCCATATTGTGTATGATTCTGGAATTAGTTTTTGATTACAGCAGGTCATAGAAAGGTCAGGAAAGGTTTTTGGTTTCTGGATGAGATTATTCATATGTGTAGAAAGCTTCAAGATGTAGAAGATGCAGTCGAGCGTTTAGGGTTGATCAAGCAGAAGATGTGTGTCAGGATCACACTGCACATGGCGGAGCAGGAGTGTGGGTGGAAAAAACCCTCTTCATCGGTAGGTGTCGCCAGTGTGCACTCTGAATTCAGCTTCCAGGAGGGAAACTGTGGCTGCACGATTGCAAGCTTAATGCTTTAATATATGACGCCAAAGGGGCAATTATTTTATTGCCACAGCACTGTAGATAATGGATATGCTTTCCCTCTGCTGCTCGGCGTGAACACATCTGTAATCACACAAACAATTTTATGAGCAAGGTAGCATGCACACGTCACCCTTTTACATCTGTTATAGATCACACATTTCGACTTAAAATGTTTTAAAAAACAGGAACAAAGTAGACATGAAAGCATGTTCCAATTAACGAGCATCTTCAAAATAATTGTAATTCACAAAACAGCTGATGAAAACTCAAAGATGGAGATGAGACCAGACTGAGAGTCTCGATAATTCATTGGACGTCTGCAGAATGGCAAGTCTGGGTTCCTCTAATTACTAACAAGCCGATTGTCATCTAAATTGTAGCCAGCTGGTATAAATCAAGTTCCAGCTAACCCCAGTGTACAAACGGAAGGTGCACCTAAGCATCGAATTCCAGTTTTAATGTAAAGTAAAAAGCTCGGTATGAGTTGCTCATATATGTGACTCGTGTGTTAACTTTGTTTACTTCTGTTTTGTGGTTTTCTTTCTTTTGACTAGTTTTTAACTTCAACACTTACAAATCAAATTGGCTGGTGAGTGAAAAACGTAGATTTCCCCGATTCTAAAGATATTAAATTGATAGAGGATTTAGCTGAAAGGTTAAATACGTTGGAATAAATTTTATTTCCGTAAAATGTCCCTGCATTTTTTTGATAAAGCAGCAAACAGGTAACCGAATCTGCCACAATGTACACAGTGTTAGTTCTTACTCTTTGTTCAGACTGCTGCTTTTGACACACACAGATGCATATGTAACTTCCTCCTGCTTCTGCACTTCTTCATTGGGTTGAGGAACCTGCTTCACCTGCAGGAAATCCATTAAAGTTTCAACAAAATGTCTGATCAAGTGAGTGAGAAAGTTTATTTAGTTTGACTGAAAGAAAAAAAAACACAAGACCACAAAAGCAAAACCATAAAAAAGAAATGCATGGTGTTGAGTTGCTTGGTGATGATGAGGTCCCTTCATAAATGTATTTGTTGACCAACTAGCAGTGTTTTTTTCTCCAGAGGTTTTCTGAGCTGATGTTACTCTGACTGACTGAACTGTCTGTGGTATTTCTGTCAAAAATTGTGTGGTAGTACAACATTAGAAAACCCGTAATGACCATTTTCAACCCCTGGATGTTCTTTTAGAGTTTTGAATAAGCAGTGTATAATCATTCAAGAACAGACTACAGCATCTCTTAACTTGGCCTTACCTGTGTTTGCTCTCCAACTTTTCCTTTGTTGTCTTCTGGAACAACGTCCTTCCTACTAGGAGAAGCAAAAAAACAACACTATAAATGAGGTTTCAGGTCAATCAGTGGACATCTGAAGAATAGAAACCACCAGTCTAATCGTGTGTGTGTGTGTGTGTGTGTGTGTGTGTGTGTGTGTGTGTGTGTGTTTATTTATGCAGTAGAGGGCAGAAAGCAATGTGTTGAGGTTCTCTGTGATCTAGTACGAGCAGAAGTTCAGAGAAATGCGATTGCAGACAGAATGCAAGACCTTTGTCTTGGTTATCCTCTGCTAGATGCACTGCTAATCCCCTCAAGATGAATGAATACTTCCATGAACGTGTGCTGTATATTTATTAAAATAGTGGTCCATTTCTAAACTTTTTGGAGCCTCTGATCTGCCATCCTACTTGTATGGAAACATGTAGAATTGTACCTCCTGAGGCAAATCACCACTCCTATGATGACTAAGATGATCCCTCCACCTGCCACCACTGCAATGATCCAGAATGGCCAAGGTGGATTTTCACCTGAAAGAAAACAACAAGAAAAAAACAACTAAACACAGATACTTGCTACAGGAGTGCAGAGGGACATCACGACTGACTTCTTTTTTTCCTTGAGGAATCATTAGAGACATGTTGTGAGCAGAGACAGACCCACCCTCAACCTGAAGGCTGATGGTTTTAGATCCTGATGTCATGTTGGTTTTCCAAGTGCAGGTGTAATTCCCAGACTCACTCAGGGTCAGAGCAGGAAAGTGAAGAACGGCTTCTGATGTATTTAACTGTTCATTGTTCTTAAACCACACAAACTGTGAGGAACTTTGTGTGCAGGTCACATCACACGTCAGATTTAACGAGTCTCCTGGTTTAAGGGTTCCGTTTCCACTAAGTCTGATTAGTGACACCTTTAAATCTTTATCAGAGAGCAGGAAAGACTCCACATCAGTGACTCAGGACTGAGAAGGTATTAATTATCAATAATCATCAAAAACAGTCGCATCCTAACACACGAGTCACATGTTCTTTATGTCCTCTTATAAATTACATTTCTTCTAAAATGTTCCATCATCTAACAATAACAGCAGCTCTGACAGAAGTAAGGAATCTTGTGAAAGGTTCATTACGCAGATAAAGAATATTTTAACTTATAATTTTTAAACTAAAGTATTTACCTGTAAACTGTACAGTCACTCCAGGATTATTTACTTCTCCACCATCAGTCACATTGGTTATAAAGTTGAATTTGTACTTTCCAGAATAACTGAACTGTACATTGTGTATTAACAAAGTGCAGTCTGATTTGTTGTCTCCAATGTACTTAAAATCTGTTATGGAGCTTGATGAGCTGTTATAAACATACAGAGACTCCTGACAGTGTGTGTTTGACTGTAGTGCACACCAAAGCATTTGTGTCACCTGGTTATTTTGACGTGGATAATAATAATAACAGGGAATGGAGACACTGAACGTGCTCACAGCACAGATCGTCTCATTGGGATATTTCACACCCCTTTCACTGTCCTGTGCACCTGGAAAGGAAGTGTGTACATAAAGCAGAAAAAATGATGTATGAAACTATTTAATAAACAACAATAATTATATTATATTCTAATAAACATCTCTTCAATTGAAAACCACTGGCTGCTCATGAGGATGGCACCACATGAGACTTCTTTGGAGGGTTATGATCAAGAACCATGAAGATGGATCTGGTCTGTAAATAATATAAACAGTGTGCTACAATGGCTTAGGAGGACAAGTGTCAAGTGTCCTTCAACTGTTGATAACCTTTGTCATAAGATCGAAAAGGTGAACCACCAATTCAGGAACCATATATATATATATATATATATATAAATATAAAATGAATTAGATTGAAGTGAATTTGGTCTGTTTACAATGAACCTGAACCTTCTGTTATTCAACCAGGACCATTGACATCAAATAAACACAGGACATCTGCTAATGAACCGATAGCATCAACATCATATGACTGTGGAACCTCACTAGCAGACCAGTCTGATCTACACATGCTACACATACAAGCTAAAATACACCAATTACTATTTATTACAAAATCACGGAAACTGATGTTTTATTGCACAATGGTATGAATGATTCAGCTGGTTGGAATCCAGCACAGCACAGTGATGAGGTTTTCTGTAAACCCTGCAGCCGCTTTCCTGAGAAAAGTAAAGCGAAATCTGCACAGGGTGGATTTAAAGATTAGAAACATTACAGTGTACAGGGTTTGATCAGATAACTAGAGACAAAGCAATATGATATGGCACTTATTACTCTGCACTTATTACTTATTACTCTTCTAATGAACTCATGCAGTGTTGAAAGTGTTACATTTGTTGTGTTCTTCACAGCGAACCTCAAATGCGTACTGTTCACCTAAACATTTTGGGGTTGTACTTTTTGTTAATTTGCACTGCGTTGTATTGTGTGGACACTGGTCATTTGGGGTGCACCCTTCTTACTTCACCCCTAAAGTACACAATCTGTCAATAATTTTAGATACTTCATCTAATGTTCCAAAACACAAACATGGACACAAAGAAGCAGGAATGTTGTGAGCAGACGGACTCACCCTCGACCTGAAGGCTGATGGTTTTAGATCCTGATGTCATGTTGGTTTTCCAAGTGCAGGTGTAATTCCCAGAATCCCTCAGGGTCAGAGCAGGAAAGTGAAGAACGGGTCCTGATTCAGGTAAGAGCTCGTTGTTCTTAGACCACAAAAACTGTGAGGAACTTTGTGTGCAGTTCACATCACACGTCAGATTTAACGAGTCTCCTGGTTTGAAGGTTCGTTTCCACTGAACGTGTTTGGTGACACCTTTAAATCTTTATCAGAGAGCAGGAAAGACTCCACATCAGTGACTCAGGACTGAGAAGGTGTATATAAAAGTTCACATCATATATATCCAAACACTGGAGTTTCATCTCTCAACATGTCCCTCATGTCATCTTATAAATTCGATTTCGTCAAAAATATTCTCACATTTTTATTAATATAATTTCTAATTACACTGATTTTGAATTCCAGATTGTACTTGGTTAGAATGTGTTGATTAATTTTGCACTTGTGCTGTTAATAATAAAAAATAATCAACATCAGTCCGTATAACACCAAGTCACTGTTTCATTAATAACAGCATAGTTCATCATGTTCTGCCCTGACAATTTATTTTATAAGCAGCTGAAAATACATTTTATAACTGAATACAAACATTCACAGTGGAATATGTTAGAGTTTATTGTGCAAATGAAACACAGCATTTACCTGCAACTTGTAGAGTAACTCCAGGGTCTCCTGTCCATCTATCCAAATTAGTTATAAATCTGAATTTATAGACTCCAGAATAATTAAACTGTACATTGTGGATTAATAAAGTACAGTCTGATTTGTTGTTTCCAGTGAACTCAAAGTCTGAGGTGGTGTTTGATGCTGTTATAAACATATGGAGGTTCCTTACACACACCTGTGTTTGAGTTCATTGAGCACCAAAGCATTTGTGTCACCTGAATGTTGATGTTGGATAATAATAACTACAGGGAATGGAGACATTGAATCCTCTCACAGCACAGATTGGATATGTAATATAATTGACTCCCCATTTGTCACTGTTCTTAGTGAGAACACCTGCAAAATATGAGTATAAACAAAGCAGATAATAAAAAAATCTCTATTAAGAATGCAGGTTGGATAAAACATTAGAATTAGAGTTTATTTGTAAATGGGCTAAAAACTAAAGTGGTTTCCCACATTGAACAGAAAAGATACAAAACACAGCATAAAGCACCTTAAAAATAAACAGATATTAGAAGATGTCAGATCATAATATATGTTTCGGTTTTATTTTTAATTCATCTTTGTGTTATTGACAAACAACTGCAGCTGAACATTATTAGCATTTTAAATTCATAAGTATCTGTGTTAACGCCTGTGTATAATCCAATACAGATATCAAAACTGAATTATTACTTAGCAGTAATTATGTAGGACACTGAGTGTGAGATGAAGTTTCATACCAGACAGCAGGAGCAGAATCGTGACCAGCTGAAGCGTCTTCATACCTGCTGGTATTTAATGTAGTTGTGTGAAGCTCTGGATTTACATGTACTCTTATCTGAATGATCTGGTATAATAAATGAGAAGAACAAATTTGTTTCTGAGTAAACAGAAAAAGAAGAAGTTTACTAATGTATTCTAGTGCGTATTGTCAATAGTGATGGGGGAGGGGGTGTTAGTGACACGATAAGCGCCATTCAAATTTACATTTATGGCATTTTGGTAGATGCCTTTATTCAGTGACTTACATTTATCTCATTCATACAACTGAGGAGCTAAGGGCCTCATTCAGGGGCCCAAGATTGGCAGCTTTGTGTGGCTGGGATTTAAATTTATAACCTTCAAATCCAATGTCAAATGCCTTAATCAGTAATTTACCAATTCTAGATTGTGATTGATTAGAAAGTGTTGATTAATTAAAATGCTGATGTAAATACAGGTCAATATTAGTGCAAAAGTTAGTATCATATTGCAAAAGATCGTTCAGCGACAGTGTCAATGATGATGCTCAACATTAACAATGAAAAAATTGCAATGCAGTGAGAACCAAAAGTTTAGTCCGACCACATGACAGTTTTCCACTGATCTAATGGTCATTCCTTGTTTTTCTTGGCCCAAGCCGAGTCTCTTCTGCTTGTTGTTCTTTCGAAATAATGTTTTTTTTTTTTTTGCTGCAATACCACTACACATTCCTGACTCATGCAGTCCCTCTGAACACTAGATGTTGAAATATGTCTGGCACTTGAACTCTGAGGAGCATTTATGTGAATCTGTGGTTTCTGCTGTGATAATTTTAATTAACGTATCTTTTGCCACTTATCCTCTCTTGGTCTTCTCTTCCTGGGGCGGTCCTCATGAGAGCCTCTTTCATCATATTGTTTGATGGTTTTGGAGACTGCACTTTACATTTAATACGTTTATACATTTAAATTTCTTGAGATTATTTTGTATTGACTGACCTTCATTTCTTAAAGTAACGATAGATCTGTTCTTTTTCCTTAACTGAGTGTTTCTTGCCTTAATTTGGATTTGTACAGTAGTTATTAGTAGCATTAATTGGGCTCAGTAGTCACCCTTTGCTCTGCACAAGACAACAGAAACTGAACTGAATTGTGTATTTTTACATATATGCTTTTTCATATTCAGAAACAGGGTCATACACTAACTATTAAACAAAACTAACCTGTGACTAATATGTAGCGAGCAGCTAAATGGCTGATAACAGAGTGACATTTTGAAATTAGCACATCCATTGACATTCATATATATATATATATATATATATATATATATATATATATATATATATATATATATATATATATATATATACTAGGGAAAATGTTGTTGAAATGTTTGTTTACAATGTTTGTTAATTTCTCAGATATTTATTGTTTGAGTTGTGTGAGTTTTTGGTGATTATATATGAACAGTTTTATTATTATTAAACAATTCGGTTAATTGAATATTCCAATATGGCGGACGCTCCTGTGGTACTCTTTGGCGGTGGGACAACTACATTACCCATAAGTCCAATCGGTCTACATGTTTACGTCACGTCCGAAACACCAGCAGTTTCCTGGGCCATGACACAGTGGTTTAGATTAGAAAACACAGATTAATGCAGAAGAACTGACGATTTGTTTGCGAGCCGAGACGCCTTAAATCACTTATTCCCCGGCAGGTTCGCCGGCTGAGGGGATCTAGCTGGCTGAAATGGAGGCGGTTCCGCGTATGCCGATGATTTGGCTGGATTTAAAGGAGGCTGGAGAGTTTCAGTTTAGCGCGACTGTTAAACAGGTGAGAATGACTCAAACATCGGAAAAGATCCCGAATAATACATTAAAAGTGTCTTTTATTCGATATTTTTCGCGTAGAACCGCTGATAAGTGGCTGAACACGTTACGCTACCTAACTAGCCTGCTTGCTAACCATAATTATGTTTTGTTTTTTCCCCAACCATTTTCCACATCTGTTTTTTGATTGGCTACTGTAGGCTGGTGATTGTTAAACTGCGCATGACTTTCTGGGATTGACGTATTATCCAATCAGAATGCCCATGAACTGATTTCTATGAGCCAATCAAAATGTAGTGGGCGGGATTTCACGCAATACGTGTGGGAAAACCAGACCGTGTGTGATGTGCAGGGGTTATGCTGTGCAATGGGCGTAACCGACAACTTTATAGTCGTAATAAATACAAATAAAAAACGCAGCAGATTAAAAAACAGCACATTTGGTTCGGCTTCAGCTCAGAGGTGTTTAAAAAATACAATAAATAAACAGCTGCTGTAGTAAATGTAGTAATAAAGACAAAACATCTGATTTCTCCTTGTTTATAATTTACTTTAGAATTAATTTCTATTTTGTTGTTTTGGGGTTTTTTACTGAAAGCTGATCAGAGTCAGATTCAAATTTGTTCATCGCAAATGTCGCTTTTCGTCCCAATGAACTGCCGATACTGTAAAAATATATAGAACAAATCTTTATAATGTTTGTGTTCCTCCTTCTTCATCAGTTCATTCTGAAGAATTACGGTGAAGATCCAGACCACTACAACGAGCCGCTAAAGAAGCTGGAACAGTTACGGCAGGTGAGTGAGAAGGACGTGAGATAGGCTTCCTGTGCGTTCTCCAGGACTTCCTGTCTAACCTGGGTTTATTATTGAATTCCTCAGAGTGCGGTGAACGTGACGCGGGACTTCGAGGGATGCAGTACACTACGCAAATACTTTGGGCAGCTGCATTACCTGCAGAGCCGCGTGCCCCTGGGTCCCGGGCAGGAAGCCGCTGTCCCCGTGTCCTGGTCAGATTTACTCATTCACGACTACGTCAAATTTACTATGAGTTCTCCAGGATTACTGCAGATTTCAGTTTGATCACAAATCAAGTTCTGATCGAATCGTCCATCTAGTGCAGACTTGTACAGACCGGGGAGGGGTGTTATGATGATATACATTTCTCACAATGTGGGTTTTAAATAACAGTACACTGTTCTAGGATATCACAGGCCTGGGTATCTTACTGTCATTAACATTTTAAATCAATTACAAAAGAAAGTGTAAACTCTGATTGGACGATGAAATCATAGAAATATACTGAACTTTTATATGTATGTCACATCAACCTGCTTAAAGCAGCCACTCTGATCTATTACTCGAGAGTACGAGTGTGTGATCTTCACAAAAAAATGATCTAGAATATATTTTGCTGAGTGTGTTGTTGTATCGGTACTTTCAGAACCACTGAGGGCAGTTTACAGCAGTGACATTCGTCTTTTCTAATAAGTGTGTATGACTTTTATTAGTCAGAACAGTCGATTCTAACATTTTATTGCGATTAATAACATGATTGTCAACTCATAATGAACAGTAACTTAATCGCACATTTGTATATGTTTTTTTAATACTCTATTCAACATAGTAAAAATACGGTGTTTTAAAGGATGTAAATCATCAGGACACCAAACGGAACTTGTGCTATGTTTCCACACGGACGGTTTTAATCGCCGGATTTTTGTGCTGATTTGAGACTCGGTGCATCAGTAAAACAAATTTTTAGTGTTTTAAAAAATTCCATTTCAGTGGAGTTTTTTTTTTTTTTTTAACATTTGAGTGAAGAAAAACGTGAAAAAATGCCTGTTGCGCTTCTTTTATATTTGTATAAAAAAGGCAAACAGAAATGCGCACTGCGTTAATAAAATCTGTGCCGTTAAAATCAAATTGCATTAATTCATGTATTCATTTTGACAGCCATTATTTTTTACCTTTTATTGGCATTTTTAAGGTTTTTTTTTTTTTTTCAAATTCTTACATATTCTAATTGACATTTTGGTTGTTACAGATCAAACAAAATCAGCATTTTATAATATTCTAATACAATATTAATATAATATATACTTTATAATTTAATATTTTAACAGCTGATTTTTGAAAAAAAAGGCGTGATTTTGATTCGTTCTATGAAATGGTGTAAACGCACACATTTTCTGCAGTATTTGTGATTCTGATTATTCTGAATCGCGCAGTGAAGAACACGCTGTTAGTGCGCACCAGTCAGAGTTTTGTGGCTTTGGTGATAACGGGGCTTGAACCCTTGACCTTCTGATCAGTAAACTCAGTGCCTCAACTACTGATCTTCCACTTCCCCCAAATGACAGACATAAATATAACTAAATAATTACAATTCCAGATAATTAAATTGGACTATTACGGAGCGGCACTACCCACCGACCAATCAGAAGGCAGGATGATATGAAGACACAGGTAGTCATCGACTTTATGACCACAATCGCTAGCCGCGGCGTACGACATTGCGTACCAGCTTCCGGCATCATTTCACAGTACTGTACATATTGCCTACTCTACTTACGACCAAATCGTGTTACGACCGGTCTGTCGGTCCCAATCGTGGTCGTAAGTCGACGGCTACCTGTAATTAGCTAGCTCAATGCACACCTGAGTAAATATTTACTTAAATATCAGATATCTGGAGCAGAACAAAGCCTGTAGCGTCAGTTCTCTGCAGCATGTTCAGTACCTTGTTTGCTCCTCCTGGTGTAGGACGGAGATCTTCTCGGGGAAGACGGTTACGCACGATGACATTAGCTACGAGCAGGCGTGCATCCTGTATAATCTGGGTGAGTGTGTGCACTGTTTTTTCTGATTCTCACACACACACACACTGTTGTGTGTAGTTTGATAACAACGTTTCCTGATTCCTCACATATTTTCGGGTTTTTTTTGCTCACGCAGGAGCGCTGCATTCCATGCTGGGAGCGATGGACAACCGAGTATCAGAGGAGGTAAAGTTCTACACGTCCATCAGGTCGAACCCACGGGATTTCATTTCTGTTCAGTTCTGAATATTACACACCGACGACTCATTCACATTCATTCACCTTCTAACAGCTTTAAAGCAGACCAGGAACTTCTTCCTCTTTGTTCTCAGCAGCAGTGACACTCTCCTGGTTGATATTTTACTAAAAGAGAAGATAAAAACAAGTTCCTTTTGTTTTTCTGTAAACCAGCCTCTAAAGTGACGCCGTGTTGAGGAAGTGGTCCTGATATGATATTTGTAAACCTTTTGCATCCACTTTCCTGTGCAACTGAAATTCCACAGAATTAAATATTCCTCCGGTCTGAATTCTGCTGTAAAATCGATCCGTCATGATCCTGGTGGGAAAACCTCATCAAAACCCCCCACAACGTCAGGGCCAAGCGACAGCAGGAGAACCGGGCCGTGCTGAAAGACTAAAAACTTTATATCGATTTATTTTTATGTATATAATAATAATATAAATATGTAACATAAAGGCGCTATATAAAATAAAGATAATTCATATTAAATTAGTATTTAATTTCCATTTTATTGACTTTTATGGTCTGTAGGGTGTAAAATAAAATAATAAAATGTTAATGCTCGTTTCTTCCTTTACCAATTTCCCGAACTTGATTTACATTGTGGCGAGTTACATTTACATTATTGAAATAATAATGTAGTAATTAAATTAATTATTAACTCATGTATTATGTACACTAGTAATATAGTATGCACGTTATTGTGCATGACATAAAACCCCACCCCCTTCATTCCCCGTGAACAACAAACCTCGTCCCGTGAAAAAACACATTACCCCCACCCACCCCCTCCCGTGCACACACACACACACACACACACGACTGAAATCTCATTTCTCAGTACGTCTTTCCTCGTGTTTCCACTTGAAGGGCATGAAGGTGTCCTGCACACATTTCCAGTGCTCAGCCGGAGCCTTCACCTACCTGCGAGATCACTTCAGCCATAACTACAGCGTGGACATGAGTCACCAGATCCTCAATCTCAACATCAATCTGATGCTGGTACACACACACACACACACACACACACACACCTTCATTAACAGTAACGTTTTGCACTGTATTCATTCAGAGGAGTGTGTGTTTTCAGGGTCAGGCGCAGGAGTGTTTGTTGGAGAAGTCCATGCTGGACAACAGAAAGAGTTTCCTTATTGCACGGATCAGCGCTCAGGTATTTCCCCAAACTATAAAAAGCACACGAGTCAGCGTTTTTCCATTAAATGAAACGTAATAAACACGTTTATCAGCCTGGTACAGAAGTTAATACGACGTAATAATATGACGCAAAAGCAGCGTGTAAAACTGTAAATTATAGAAAAAGAAAATTCCCAGAAAACATTTTTGTTCCAAAGTGCTGACACTGGAGACTCTTTCCATGACCGTTCACCGTATGCTGTTACTATAGAAACGGTAGCGTATTAATGTAAACCTGCACTGCTCTCTGAATTACAGTGAGGGGCAATTAATCCACACCTTCTGACCAATCACAATCCAGTATTCTACAGCGCAGTTAAATTACTTTCAATCCAAAAATTTCTTGACACAAGTTTTGAAAAATGCTTTATTTGATTGATTTATTCCATTGAATGTGGTGTTTTCATTACGAAATCATTGGTAGACCGACACTTCGCCTTCTCGTTGTTGCCTCCACAATGAAACGCTGTTACTTCTGTACGTCCTGATCTCAGGTAGTGGACTATTATAAAGAAGCTTGCAGAGCCCTGGAGAACTCCGACACCGCCTCGATGCTCGGAAAGATCCAAAAAGACTGGAAGAAACTTGTGCAGATGAAGATTTACTATTTTGCTGCTATCGCTCATGTGCGTGTCTTTTTGGGAAACTAAATTAGAATAAGTGTATACACGAGAAGAACGTTTTCAGCATGTTCTCACTGACTTTTGCGTCTCTCCACAGCTGCACATGGGCAAGCAGGCGGAGGAGCAACAAAAATATGGAGAAAGGGTAAACAGTTTCAAGTCTGAAATCAGAGGCCGGTTTTATTGTTCAAACATCCTGGGTTTTCTTTGTTGTTTTTTTTAATATGGCATTTTTGTTGTTGTTGTTGTTCCTCTGCAGCTCACTTATCTTCAGAGTTCACTAGACAAGCTGACCGAGGCGATAAAGTTGGCTAAAGGGCAGCCGGACAGCGTGCAAGAAGCTTTACGCTTCACCATGGACGTCATCGGGGGAAAGTCAGTCACTGTATTAGTAACAGCGTAGTCTCTTTTCAACTCCCACCGTGTGTGAAACTTTCTAAAAACTTTTCATCCTTCTTTTTTCTATTTCTTTAGATTTAACTCCGCTAAAAAAGACAATGACTTCATTTACCATGAGGTTGTGCCGTCTCTGGAGACGCTGTCTTCGGTTAAAGGTATTTTGGGTTACAGGGACCTGCAGCAATTTCAGTCTGCGTAGGATTATAATCAGTTATAACAAATTCTGTCATTCTTATGATGTCAGATTATAAAAATGTGACACTATTAGAAGACATTTTTTACACTCTGTCTCTCTCATTTTATATATATAAAATGAGAGAGAGGAAGAGAGAGAGTGGGGGAGGAAGATATATATATTCTTTTAGGAATATCAATGCTGCTTTGTTGGATCAAATATATATATATATATATATATATATATATATATATATATATATATATATATATACACACACACGTGTGCTTCTGTTTGAGGAACATGTTCATACCTTCTCCAGGTGCACCTCTAGTCAAAGCCTTACCAGTGAATCCAACAGACCCGAGTGTGACAGGACCAGATATTTTCTCCAAGCTGGTGCCTATGGCTGCTCACGAGGCCTCCTCGCTCTACAGGTTGCGTTTGCTAAACGAACATGAAATGTTGATAATTGTGAAATGTTTATTATAACATTGGAAAACTCATAGACGGCGATGTTCAATGTCGCTAATAATTAAATTGTCCTCCACAGTGAAGAAAAGGCGAAGCTGCTGCGAGACATCATGGTAAAAATAGACAGCAAGAATGAGACGTTAGAGTGAGTAACACACATCTGAGAGAAAAACCCTTTTTATTTATTTTTAACAGTGTTAGTGAACTATTTTTTTTGTTTTCCAGGCAATTCATGGACTCTTTGAATCTGGACCCAGACTCTGTGGACAACATGGAGATGTACAGCAGTATTCCCTCTGTACTCATGGAGAAGTGTGCGGCTCTGAGCGTGAGACCGGACACAGTAAAGAGTCTCATACAGTCCATGCAGGGTTGGTTTATGGTTTATGTATTACAAACTGGAAATAAATATGAATATGGCCACTGTATGAAGGTGTTCTCTAAAGAACTTGACGCTTATTTCAGTACTATCGGGAGTGTTCACGGATGTGGAAGCCTCCCTGAGGGAGATTCGGGCAGTGTTAGACGACGATGAAGCGGGCGATCGAAAGGTGGAGGAAGTAGCAGGGAAGCTGAGCATCCCAGCACAACCTGCCACCATCACTGAGATCCGTAGGGACCTCGAAAAATACCTGGAAGCCCATGAGAAAGCAAGCTTCACCAACACAGAGCTTCACCGGGCCATGAATCTGCACATTAGCAACCTGCGATTGCTCGGTGGACCACTGGACACTCTGAGAGAGGCCCTGCCCAGGCCACAGCTTTCTGAAGGTACATAGTCTAAGAAACATCTGTCCACTCTGGAAGGTGACATTTGAATATAGTAATAAAATTATCAACTTCCTGGCATTTTTCCAGATGAAGTAGCAGGACTCCAGTGCATGAAAAGAATTCTGGGTAAAGTACAGGAGATGAAAGACCAGCGCAGTTCTCTTGAGAAGCAGCTGAGGGAGCTGATCCAGCAGGATGATATCACCACTGCTTTAGTTACCACCGAGAGAACTGATATGAAGGTACTACAATTTGTGACATTACCGTTAATGTAAACTTCAGACCAGATATTTATTTTGGTTCGTTGTTGGCTAATTTGTCACTCTGCCTTCGCAGAGGTTGTTCGAAGAGCAGCTGAAGAAGTATGAGCAGGTTAAGGTGTACATCGATCAAAATCTAGCTGCTCAAGAGAACATCCTGAAGGCACTGACCGATGCGAACGTCCAGTACGCAACTGTGCGCAAGAGCCTGACCGAGACGGAACTGAAGTAAGAGTTGAGCAGGACTAAATAAACCTCTTTTTCTTTTCTTTTTTAAGGTTTTATGTTACACCCGTTTTTGTTTTCACTCTGCAGATGGAACAGTACCGTGCAAATGCTTGTTGCTTCCTATGAAGCCTATGAAGACCTGATGAAGAAGTCGCAGGAGGGAAAAGAGTTTTATGAAGACTTGGAGGCTAAGGCTTCTCGCCTTTTAGAAAGGGCTAAGACCATTTGCAAGACGAGGGACGAAGAGAGACAAGCCATTTTGGAAAAGTAAGAGGAAATGTATCATGTTTAAATGTAAATGGTAATTTATATAATAATATATAATATATATAAGGGTAGCTTTGATGCCATTATATGTTTATTAATTAGTGATATTTGATTTGACATGCTTCACTGTTTTCCTATTTCTTGCAACAGAGAGCTCCAAAAAAAGGTTCCTCAAAGGCCCACAGCCCCAAAACCATCCCAAAAGAAAGCCCCAGATATAGACACCTCTGGAATCGAGGACCCTGAGATAGCCAAGCTGAATGCTGCTATTCTAGCCTTAGGTGGAGACTTGCCAGAAGAACTTCGTAGTTTGCCTCCTGAGATGTCTCTTCCCATGATGCCAGAAGCTTTTCATCAAGGGCCTGCTACTCTTTATGCACCACCAAGATTTCCTTCGAACCTACCTCCTCCTGAGCTCCTTGCACAAATCTCGCGTTTTACAACGCTTCCCCCCGGTTTCAACCCTAATTTTCCACCAGGCCCCCAGCAACATCACATTCCTCAGATGCCCAATCCGCAAGTCTCTAGGCTTCCTTCTGTGCCTGGGTATCGTCTACCATCTTTACAAACCCAGCCAGGTGTATCAGGCCCACCAACTCCTATTCGCACATCCACCACCACTGTGGACTGTGTGCAAACACCTATTTCCAGTTACACCCCAGCACCAGGACAACCATCCATGCCCACCCCCACCCCTGGACACCGTATGCCCACTCCTGTGATGTATAACCCTCCCCCTCCAGTGGCTTCTCAGCCTCAGTATTTGCATCAGCCTGGCGCTCCTGTGAACCAGCCACCTCAGGTAGTTCAAGCTTCTCAACCACAGTCTCAGCACCCTCAACAATTCTTTCAAGCCCGCGGACAGGTCCAGCCACAGCAATTTTTCCAGCCGCTGCCTGTTCAGCAGCAGATATCTGCACCTGCAACTAGACCTCAACTCCCACAACACACTCAGCCACACTACATGCACCACATGGCTCAACAGAGACCACCAGGACCACCTAATCTTCAGCAACGACCCTTTAACATACACTCTGCACCATCTCCACTGCAACAGCAAGTGTACCCTCCTGTTTCTTTTGTTCCTGCTTGCCAACCTGTTGCTCCAAATCAGCTGCCCCATCATTCTGTTCAACCGCAAATGCCCCCATCCTCCCAGGCAATGCCGCAAGTTTCTATGCCACATTTACCAAACGTAAAACAACAAATGCCCCCTTGTTCCCAGCCCTATATGCCCCCAGTCAATCAGCATGTACAGCATATTCCCTCTCCACAAACTCCTCTTTCCTCACAGCAGCTACCACACACAGGCCATGGGCAAATGCCTCCCACTTCGCAACAAATGCCTTCGCATTCGCTACCATCTTCCTCCCAAATGTCTCCTCCCACTCACATGCAAATGCCTCCGGCTTCTCAACCAGTCATGCATCCCTCTCGCCCACCATTACCCTCGGTTTCACAGTCTTTACCTCACCCGTCTCACCCACCGGTTCCCAGTGTTTCCCAACCATTACCACATTCCTCCCATCCACAAATCCATCCTCCCTACCAGCCTGGGTTTCCAGCAAACACACCAAGGGTTCCAGTGCAGCCTCAGTTACCTCCATCAATGCACAGCAATGCTCTTTCTTCACAGCCCCATGGCAATCTTCCCTCACAGCTCCCTTCTGGACCTCGACCTTCAGTGCCCCCACAGATATCCCAGCAACCGATAGGTTTGCCTCCGGGCCATCTTTCTCCTCACTCCACACCCATGGGTTATCCTGGTGGTATTCCGATAGTTCCCCACCAATCCACAGTTCCTCAGCAGCCACAGTCTCTGCCTCCACAGGTTCCAGGGACGGCACCAGCGTCTTACCCTGGGGCACATGCTGGCATCATTCCTCCTGGACCGATCCAGCATTCCGGAATGCAGTCACTTCCTCCAGGTATGATCCCTCCATCTTCAGCTGCACCAGGGGCTGGACCGAGCAGCATCCTACCTGCCCCATCGCCTTCTCCATCACCAGGACCTTCTTCACTAGGTATCGTACCACAAAGACCCTCTCCTGCTCTGACACCCGTTGCAGGTTCGGCGATACCGCAATCTTCAACAACACCCCTGCCCTCGTCTGGCCTATTGCCACCATCCAGCTCGCTGTTTCAGCACCAGAATTCCAGTACAGACGATCTTCTCTCTTCAAGCCCCGAGAGCCAACATGGTGGAAGCAAAGACACCGCTAACGTCTTATTACCCACCAAGGCCGACCCTCAAGATGAGCAGCATCGCAAGAAATCGGAGGAAGTCAAGATTATTCAAGGCGATCCATACCAGGCTCCCGAAAGGGTCTCGCAGCTTTGTGCAGAGCTCGAAAGGTTTCGGGGAACTGTCCAGTCTTTAGAGCGTCCTTCAGGAGAGGGAGGATTATCAGAACTTGACGCTCGATGGAAGGACCTGCAGGATCAGCAAGAGAAGGATTCTCGTCAGCTCTCTATCGCTATCGCCCGCTGCTACACCATGAAAAACCGCCATCAGGACGTCATGCCTTACGACTGTAACCGAGTTGTTTTGCACTCTGGCAAAGACGACTACATCAATGCCAGCTTCATCGAGGATCTTTCACCATACTGCCCTCGTTTTATCGCAACACAGGCTCCCCTTACCGGAACCGCGGCAGATTTCTGGCTAATGGTCTACGAACAGAAAGTGTCTCTAATTGTAATGCTGGTGTCTGAGCAAGAACTTGAAAAGGTGAGGGGCTACATATTTAAAGACTCTAAGTTAGACCATGCTTTATTTGAGTCTTTCTTTAATTTATTTTCTTGTTGTTTTTTGTTGTTTTTACAGCAAAAAGTCCTGCACTACTTTCCATCTGAAAGAGGACAAAAGATCACTCAAGGCTCAATCACACTCAGTCTGACTACCGAGAAAAACACCACCACTCACGTGGAGCGCATGATAGGACTGCAATATCGAGATCAGAGCCTAAAGCGCACCGTCGTCCATCTGCAGTTCACCTCGTGGCCTGAACTGTAAGGATCCAACGAAGGTTGCAAAGGGGTGGAAAATTTCCGGAAACTTTCCATGGCCACTTCGTGCTTGGAAATTTGGAAATATTTTTTTCAATTTGGAAACATAGTACATTTTAATGGAAATTTATGGGAATTAATTAAAAAAATTGGAAAAATTTTAATGACTATTTTGATTTAATTTACAGTAATTTTGTTGCGCAATAGCTTACACACAGTACAAGAAAGTTTTATGTAATATTTATGTAATTTATGCAATTATTCCCAATAATCCAAATGCAGGATTGTAGAAATGATGTGTTATGGAGGAATGTACAGTGCATGTAGGGGTAGAAACTTACCTGAAATTACATTAATTACATTAAATTACTAAGATTTTTTTTAACTACATTTTAGTTCCCTGTAGTAAACGGCAGTTTTGTACATTTATTCCTATTCCAGTTTATTCGTATTCCAGTTTATTCCTATTATTTTTGGTAATTTCCATGGAAAGTTTCCAGTCCTTAACTTTTTAGAATTTTGCAACCCTAGATCCAACAACACTTACAAAGACGCAGAGTTTCCCCTTAATCACAGCGCAGTATGAACAACACTTTGTTTTCTCTTCTCTGAACAGTGGCTTGCCGGAGAGTAAGAGTAACCTCATTCGCTTCATTCAGGAAGTCCACAGACATTACCTTCTCCAGCGGCCGTTACACACACCCGTGGTGGTGCACTGCAGGTGAATTATTTCAAATGTTCAATTCTTGATATTATAAAATAAAAACAGCACATTTTCCTTAAACGCTTGTAATTGTTTAGCTCTGGTGTCGGCCGAACCGGAGCTTTCTGCCTGTTGTATGCTGCACTACAGGAGCTGGAGGCTGGGAATGGTATACCTGACCTTTCCCATCTGGTGAGGAAGATGAGAAAACAGAGGAAAAACATGCTACAGGAGAAGGTGCGTGTCATTTTTGGGCATGATTAACATCCACAAACGTATGTTAAACTAATGCTCCTGGTTAAAAGATCTGGTGTTTTGCTATGTTTCATCCAGTTACACCTAAAGTTCTGTCATGAGGCAGTGCTGAAACACGCAGAGCAGGTGCTTCAGCGTCGTGGCATCATCACCACCCCAAGCCAAAAGTCCATAAACAGTGCAGCAGTCAAGGCAAGAAGTTTTTAGACCTGTGTTTGTACTTTAGTGTGCTTGAAAACACAAGTACTTGAAGAACTCCAATCTAACAATAACCCCTTTGTCTCTATAGCAGTACTCGCAGCCAGAGTCCCAGGATATCGTTCTTGGAGGTGATATGTCCATTAGCTCCATCCAGGCTACAGTGGCTAGGCTCAGCATCCGTCCTCCTAGCCTCGAGTCTGAACAGGACCCAAATCAGGACCCGATGCCTTCAATTGCTACGGGACTAGAACCTGAGCTGGCACTAGTCCATGACCTCCAGGCTCCTTCTTTGACCGACGCTTTTCCTGCCTCACTAAGTCCCCCGTCTTCCTCCCCTGCTTCTCCGTGCAAGATGCAGTCTCCTTCACCTCCTAATCACCAGGGTAATGGGTTTGAAGGTTTCGCACCCATGCCCGTATCAAACAACCATCATGCACCTGAAGCAGCTCCTCCAGCATCGTCATCTCTGGACCTCCTGGCTTCGCTAACACCTGAAGCTTTTACGCTCGATAGTGGTTGCCGTGGCAAACCGCGAATTAACAAGCAGAGTTTCTTCTTGCCACAGGAAGGCCACGGTCTGCAGGGTCCTCCGAATGGAGATGATCCACTCAGCACCCTGGATCCTCTTTGGACTCTGAACAAGTCCTGACTTCCTGAAATTTCTTTTCGAGAGGCTGCTTCATGTTAGGCCTCAGTGTTCTGTATTCCCAGATCAAATCGACCATTCAGCGTTTTTGCTGCTTATTCACTAGATTTTTAGTTGGCAGCAAAATGCCCAGATTCCTGAACCCATGTCCACAGCCTGTCTCTTCAAGTCTGCGCTTTTCCAGCAATGCCCTACTTGTTCCTTTGAACCGTTTCCCAGCATGCGCATGTCTGCTGAAGATGACCCGGACCTTCTGCATCTCAACACCAAACTCAGTCTTTAACAATGAGGTAAAAGAACTTGATAGAAGGGGACAACGGATTTAAAATGGGATTTGGAGGTGAATCCACGAGTTTGTAATTCGGATCAGTTTGAATCTTTAAAGTGTGTTTGACAAACGGTTGCTTCTTCTACTTGAACAGATTCCCCTCATGCCACTTCACTGCTCGTGTTGACGCCTGTTTGTTGTCGGCTGCAACCAAGTCGGAAAACGGATAGATATCTGACAAAAAAGTGCTAACTTTATATTAGCATATGTTTAAAAACGCTAGTAAGGACCAGCTCACAAGCGCATTAAGTAAAGCTACATTCTACTAACGTAAAGGCAAACTTCTAACGTTAGCCGTTTTTGGGGGAGTGTTTGCTAAATCTATATACGTGACGCTGGTAAGGCTATGTACTCACTTTCCTTATAATCCATTATAACCTTATAACTTATTTCTGATTCAGTACACCATAAACTTGACATTTCTGATTTGATTATATTCTGCCTTGTTCAATGTTGTAAATATCATAATTAAAATCAATCTCATCGAATCGTTCCTTATCTGTGTTGACTTTACAGAATAAAATGTCTGGGTTCCAACTGAAGTGTTGATTCCGGTCATGTGAGAAAAGATGAAATGAGTTGTAGCTGTACAACACCAACAACGGACAGGCGAATAACCAAGATATTTTATTAACAAATTAGTACAAAGATCTTTTCCCTGATGGAAAAAAATAGAATATTAGTTACAACGTCCTCCTTTAAATCTCTTTACTTTACATACCGTGAGACGTTACAGCATTCGGGTGTTATTTTGGGACGATGAAGGTGAAAAATCTGTATATTGTTCAACACGACGCACTACTGTCTAAATCAGACCTCCACCTGTTACAGACCGCACAGATGTAATTCAACACCTGGAGTATCAGTAAAAAAAAAAAAAACATTCCGATTGGTTTTTCGTTACATGAAGGTTCCGCATTCTGGATGAGGTGTCAGAAGACAACTGACGTAGAACCAAAGTGATATGATATCTCCCCCAAACATGTTTGTACTTCCCAATTTTCTACAATCGGAAACCAAATAATGTACTTTTCCGACCAGTCGGAAGAATGTCCTCACAAGTCTTCAGCACCAGAAAAGTGTACGGTAATTTTTCCGTCAATCTCGTTTTCTCCACTCGTCTGGTCCAAAAGGTGCCAGTGCAATTTTTTTGGTACCTCAGAAAATCTTTGGCACCAAGACGACCTACAGCTGATTGGTTGTGGGCCCTGAATTACACAAGAGAGACCTGAATCTGTGTTTAGTTTGTTTTCCAGATGTTTTAAACCTCTTTCTCTGTGACCGGATTGGTCAGTTATTTAGCTACAGCTGATCTGAACTACTGGACTCAAAGACTACGATTTTTTTTGTGCTGAACTTAAAAAGTGCATTGTTATGGCTGTAATTATTATGATGATGATGATGATAATGATGTCACTGTTATTTATGAAATTCTTAGAAAATCAACCCCAAATCAGGCCCTGGTCCAGGTGTTTGGAATGGAAGGTACATTTCACACACCTGTAAAACTGAGACTTTAGACACCAAACACACAAGTGCCAGGAAACGGTTTACCTTTAAATCCTTCCCGGTCACCAGAAAGCAACTTTTTGGTCATAGCACATTTTTTTTAATCATCATCATTAATAACCCCAGTATCTGTGCTACTCTCACCCTCAGGTCGTCTAAAAACCCACAGAAAAAGAAACATAAAAAACGTTCACATTTCTGCCAACAAATTGCACAGCTTTGGAATCTAACCGCCTGCACACACACTCACACCCAAACCTGTCCATGTAGCAACTCTGCTTAATGTTTACATTCACATATTGCTAACAGTTGAACACGTCTGTGGCGTATTTGTGCGTTTCTACTCGGTGCGTAAGGGCGTGAGACTGAAAATTTCAAAAGAAGCTTTATACCAGAAATGTTCTGCTCTTTCACCAGCAAAACGCTTTACATTTATACACGTAGTGTTTCGAAAGGAACCGCGCCCTCTGGGACGATCTCCAGAACTCAAAGAAAAAAAACTTAAATAAAAATGAAATAAATAAAAGGGAAACATTTTGCTCTGTCTACAACATAGTTAATATCGCAGCGTGAAAATGCCTCGAATGTACAAACAACCGCGTTAGCAAATGAACAGATTTGCGCTAAGCAGCTATTTTTTTTTCGTGCTAACGAACAAACGTATGCTAACAGTCACTGTTTTTCCAGAGAGGGAAGAAAATCTGTCCAGTTTGGCTACAAACCCATGTCCCTTCCTCACGTGTGTCGTTATTATCCTCGAACCTGTGCTGTGGTGAGAAGGTCAGCTTCGATCCTCCTGTAGAAACCATCAGCATAAAGATCACCGTAACTGATAACCGGTACGTCCCTAACCTCCGAGTGTGGCACGAGCTGCTCGTAGCTGTTTCTACAATAAACAAAAAAACATGATCAAATACAGAGAAAGATACCGATATGGACGGGCCGATAAATCAGTGAAGAGACGCCATCAATATCAATCGTTTAAAAAATAAAAATAAAGTACATTTTTACTCAGAATGAATTAAAAGCACGTGTTGGGCAGATAAATCAGGATACGAGCGCAGATTTCAGGTGCAGCAAAGTGATCATGTTCAAATAATCCTGCTGTATGTGATGGATGTTTGCGATGTAGATCTAAGGATGATAAATCAGATCGGATTCGGCCGTGCCGTCAAAAACATCCGAAACAATTTCATGCCGTATCTCACGGTAAAACCCAACGTTTCTACCCGCACGTGATTCTTCCCCAAACTGTTCCCACAAACCTGGAGGCACACAATTGTATAGGACACGTTAACTCACGTGAACTTACGCGAACTAGGAGACCCAAAACCTGTTCCAGCATCACGATCACCTACTTCAGTACCTTGTGGCTGAATGAATCTTCACATACACACTCCAAAATCTAGTGGAACATCTTCCCAGAAGAGTGGAGGTTATTTTAACAGCTAGATAATAAAGGGGACCAAATGTGGAATGGGATGTTAAAAAAAAAAAAAAAAGCAGGAATCCTATGTTTAGGTGTCCACAAACCTTTGAACCTACAGTGCATTGTTTTCGTTTGGAGAAGGAGAAACTCACGTTCAGGATGAAAGAAAGCAGAGCCTCGCTGTCCGAATAAACATTATAATATAATGAAATTGCAATTAGTCAGTGCTTTTTTTTTTTACACATGAAAAACCCGACAATAAAATAATAAAAGTTTAGTATTTCCGTAAAACGGTTAGAATTTATCACTAATAAATAATCAATTGCTTTTTAAATATTAAAAAGTGACACGTCTCCCTCGACACTCGCGCCGCACTCCTCCTTTACACGTCCTCTCGTTACAGTAAGCCTCATCGACACGCGCACACACACACACGCACAAACGCGCACACATATCAGCAGGTATTTTCTATGTAAACTTCTACAACCCCCACCCACCCACACACACGCACACACACACTCACGCCTCTGTCTTCAGGCAGCGATGTCTAGCGTCCCGTCGCCCTGCGAAGTACAAATACACTGCGATTTTAATTTATTTTAAGACTTTTTCTAGCAAAAAAAATATAAAAAAGCTCTAAAGGTCTTCTGTTAGAAAAAAAAAAACAGCAGCTACACAATCTCTCTCACACACACACACACACACACACACAAAATCATGCCCTATTTCTCTCCTATTACTGGCATTTTCTTTTTAAATAAAAAAAAACCCAAAGCTTGTACACACACACACACACACACATACACACACATACAAATTCTGTCCAAATTGCAATTTCCTGCTTTTCCTGAAGGAACCATGAAGTAAAAACATTGATGCGGGATTGATCAGGCCCAAGCGGAGACAACAGTTCATCTCACACACACTCGTTTCCAAACATCCATTTGTGTGTGTGTTTAGTCCAGC
The DNA here is from genome assembly GCF_014805685.1 of Silurus meridionalis. Taxonomy (NCBI): domain Eukaryota; kingdom Metazoa; phylum Chordata; class Actinopteri; order Siluriformes; family Siluridae; genus Silurus; species Silurus meridionalis. Next base: position 18,032,177 of record NC_060904.1, on the reverse strand, counting down.
TTCTCCAATACGGAGGGCACGTAGACAAGGCTGAGCTCGCTGCCGAAGTCACACACGATGGCAGCGTTCTCGAGGACAAGGAGCTGGCGTACGTGCTGCCCCTCGCTGTTCTGCCCCAGATACACCGTCTGCAGCAGGTCCCCGTAATTCAGGTCCCAGAAAGACACACAGCCGTTACCTCCGGTCACCAATAAACTCTCGGAAATCACGGCCAGGCTTGCGCCGCATCCCACTTCCTGCAGGGGGAGACACCAGAAAATCAAAGCTGAGGGGATTGAGCTTCGTACACTCGCACTTTGTATCACACACACGATTGTGAAGAATATTAATAATAATAATAATAATAATAATAATAATAATAATAATAATAAAGCAGTTAAAGAAACGATTCAGCCAGAATTTACTTTCTCTTTAACGCAAATGTAGTCGAAAGAAATTTCACTTGCGCTGCGTTCTCACAAAGCGTTCAGAGATCATTCATCTACTGTAAAATCTAGCAATTTCCTGCGACATGAGCAACCAGGTGTGGGCGTGTCCAAAAATGTGGGACACGAAAAGTTGAGACTACCATCTAGCGTGCAGACGATACAGCGTACTAGACGGATAACGGTAAGCTGTATGGGCTGATCGATAAATATGGCAACCAGTGGTTGGAACACCTCCTGGCGACTTCGTAGTACGCGATAAAACCGTCACGTGTGTGAAGGTCTTAAAAGATCAAAAAAGACAACTTAAAATGTTACATTGAAACTGGAGACTCCTTCCTTTTACATCACGTTCGTCCTCACAGATCGTTAAAACGGTTTGTGGGGTTACTATGGAAACAATGGCGCACTAGATCGAGCGCGTTTTTTAACTAAACTGATGTTACAGAAAATGAATGAACGCAGACGCTTCGGCTCGACTACATTTTGCGTAAATGTTACAGACATTTGATTGTTTTTTTATGTTGGCAAACTATGACTTTAGTGTCTACGCAGGCTGCGAGTTGAAATTTCAGGTCCAGCTATGATTCGATTCTACACAGAGCGCTAGAGAGAAATGTTAGCATGATGTTATGCGAGTTGCGCTAAAGCAGCTAGATCTCTACAGGTTCTCGATTGTTGTTAGCGTGTTTAGCCTTTTTTTCGGGTTAGACAACCAAAGGCAGTTTTTCTGTTGCTTTAAAACCTTTTTGCATAGCGCTGAGCCGAAGCAGCAACAATATCGACAAGAGCAGGAGGGAGAACAGGAACTGATCTGCAAACACACAGAACAGCTGCACACATCACTGTAAGCAGCGTGGGTCCATCTGCAAACATCTCACCTATGTTCAGGTTCAGCTCCAGCCCGAGATATCAGGCTCAGAAACACGTTTCACCGCGAATGAAGCCAAATTAGCTTCTTGTATTACAAAAGCTACAAAGCTTTCAATGCTAACAAATAACAGAAGTCTATAACTTCCTTGTGCAGACCTCACCTTAAAAACACAACATCTGGCGAAGGAACAATTTCGTGAAATACTGAAGTGTTGCTAAGGAGTAGCTGGGGCTTAGCTAGGTGGTAGTCATGGTACTTCATGTGGTTGGTATTGTTGCTATGGTATCACAGGCTAGTTTGCTATGTGGTAACACTACAACGTTCAAATCAAACCCTGGGGTGTTGCTATGTGGTTTCTAGGTGGTTGGTGTTGTCTGTGATGAAGTCTAGTGCTTGCTAGGTGGTTACTATAGTGACAGGTGTTGCTATGTGGGTTCTTGGTAGTTAGTGTTGTGTTGAGATGAGGTCTAGGTGGTTGCTATGTGGTTGGTAGAGTGTTGGTTTATACTATAGTGCTCTAATGAATGCTAGGTTATTTCTATGTGGTTTCCATGGTATCATAGTGATATTTCTAGGGCCTTGCTAGATGGTTGTTTTTGGGGTTTCGGATGAAGTCGGCATGGTTGCCACGGTGTTGCTAGGCGATTACTTTAGTGCTCAATTGGCTAAATAAATACACATAGATCTTCAACCCTTAGACTTTAGGCCACACCCCTTCCCCAGTAAACCTGATGTAGCTGTTAGTGTTTGAGCACACTTCAGGGACGTGTTAGCTACATTAGCTATAAGCTAAAGACGTGACACTTTGACGTAGTTAATGAGCCTCATTGCTTTGACCGGAACTGAATCGAGTTCTTACAGGTTGCACTCTGTAATTATTGATAAAAACAGGAAATCGCAGCATGTTTTTTTTTTTTTTTTTTGGCGGACCTGCTGTATGGAGTAAAGCTTGATGCCGGTGCTTCGGTCCCAGATGCAGATGAGATCGTCTAACCCGCTGCTGATCACACAAGAAGTCGTGCAGACCAGTGATGTCACATCACCTCGGTGACCGTAAACATGGCTCACACGACTGCCCGTCAAGACATCCCATAGGCAGATGGCACCGTCCTGCCCCCCACTGGCCAGGACCATCGTCTACAACACACACACATATTCATACACACACACACACACATGGTTTTAATTTGTTTAGATGTGCACACTCTGGAACACGTAGTGTAGACAGGTTGGGAGGCCAGGGTCAAGCGGCGGTTCAGATCATGCTCACCTGGTCTATGTAAATTGCAGTGATGCCACCTGAATGACCCTGCAGAGTAAAGAGGCAGCAGGAATCCTCCAGACGATACACCTGCAGAACAACAACAAAATTGTATAAACATCCTGGGACAAAAAAGAATTTGTTAATGCTATAGCAGCAGCTATGAGTCTACAGACTCTGGTGAACAGGTAAAGGTGAGTGCTAGTCATGCTAGCAAGATAGAACAATCAAGCTCTGGGGAGTGACCCATACTGTCCCCTAGTGACAGGCCAATTTTCCTAAAAAAGTGTGTATGTGTGTGTGAGATAGATGTTTACCCTGACGGTGTGGTCCTGGCTGCCAGTGACGACTCGCCCTGCTGCAGCTTTGAGCACAGTGATGGGTTTCTGGTGAGCGCACTGAACTGAGCGTGTTAGCTGACAGCTAATTGCATCGTCGCTGCTGTAACAGGGCGAAGGCGGCAGACTGCTATGACTCGGGGGTCCTGGAACACACACACACACACACATACTGAAATGAGTGCCTTATAACAAACACGTCTTGATCAAACCACTCCATTTGGGCTTAAGGAGACACTGTTTGTGTGTGTGTGTGTGTGTGTGTGTGTGTCTCACCTCGGTGCTGCAGTAAACCCAGCGGTTTGTTGATGTCCACGGTAAAGAAATCAAGAGAACCGTTCAGACGAGCGGCAACAATCCTGCAACACACACACACACCAGCAAAGATCAGGATATATAGATGTATGCTAAAACAGAGTTTGTGTGTATGTGTGTGTGTGTGTGTTGTGTTAAGCATGCCTATTGTTAAGGAACGCCAGGGCGGTGATTCCTGAGGATCCGTCTTCATTGCAGCACCGCAGCAGTCCCTCCACAGCATCCCATAACTGAAGGACACACACACACACACATCAGATTTCCTGTGTACATTTGACATGCTCTCCCTGTCTTTTCACCAATAAAAAAAAGGTGCGTGTGTGTGTGTGTGTGTGTGTGTGTGTGTGTGTGTGTGTGTGTGTGTGTGTGTGTGTGTGTGAGAGACCTCCAGTTTGCCGTTGCTCCTCCCTACAGCGATCAGGTTTCCTCTGAGCTCCATGGACCACACTGAACTTTCCCAGTCTCCCGATGGTACACGCAGCCTCTCAGTGGCCGGGGCCGGGGGAGTGGGAGGAGTCAGGGGAGGCGGTGTGGGCACGGTTGCCGTCGGCGACGTGGCCTCGTGCTCTTTATACGCTTTTTCCACCAGGCCTCCAAAGTCAAAGCCGCAGTCGGAGGGCACGTGTGAGGGGGGCATCTCGCTGAAGTTGGTGTCGATCAGCGGCGTGAGGTCCGGCTGGTCCACAAACAGGGCGGGGCGGGTCGGCCTCCGACGCACCGCATACTCGCTGACCGGCGTGGACGTGGTGCCAGACTCCGCCCTGTGGGAGGAGTCAGGGTCGTAGTGATCCCAGCCGTCACGCTGATCCCAACATCCACTACTGCTGCTCCTCCTCAAACTAGAGAGAGAGAGAGAGGTTGAATGACAGAGAAAACCAAAAAAGGAATAGACAGAGGTGAAACAGATAGAGAAAGAGAAAATCAGACAGAAGAGAGCGAGAAACAGAAAGGAGTGAAAGAGCGAGAGAGAAAAAAGAGAAAGAGAATGGAAAGAGAGAATAAAAAAGAAAGGGAAGTAAGACAGGCAAAAAAAGACAGACAAAGAGAAACGAAAAACAGAAGTGAGACAGAGAGAAAGAAAATCAAAAGGATAGACAGAGGGAGAAGTAGATAGGCGAAACAGAAAGGAGAGAAATAGAGAAATGAAGAGCAAATTAGTACAGCTGAAACGATGTCATTAACTACAGAGTGGTTGTGTGTGTGTGTGTGTGTGTGTGTGTATATATATATTTTTCCATGTGTGTGTGTGTGTGTTTATACCCATTATTAGGTATGACAGTGAGACAGTCCCCGGTCTGTGCGTCCCAAACACGAATCTGTCCTGCTAAACAGCAGCTGGCCAGCAGCATACCATCACTCGCTAAACACTCAATATCCTACAGAGAGCGAGAGAGAAACAGAGAGAGAGAGAGAGAGAGAGAGAGAGAGAGAGAGAGTCTTTATTAATGAGTAAAAGTACAAAAGTATTTCCCTTCAAATGTACTTGATTTAGAATCTTTACTTAATCACCTCAGTTTATATGAAAAGACTTGAATGTGACTGATATTTTAATAGTCTGATATTAATGACTCAAACACTGATTGACTTCTATCCTCAAAAATAAAAAAGAACGATCGATTTTACTAAATGTAGTTGAGTAAAAAAAAAAGAGATTTGACTTTAAAATGTAATGAAGTTAAAGTAAAAATCTCCCCAAATGGAAACACTTCAGTAAAATACAGACACGAGAAAAAGCTACTTAACTACAGTAACAAAATATATTTACTTCATTACTGTTTAACACTGATTTATAATCATGATTTTTCATTGTGTGTGTGTGTGTGTGTGTGTGTGTATACCATGCTATGTCCTCTCAGCAGTAGTGGTGAGATCTCGCTGACTGGTGGCGAGTAGCCATACTCGTCACAGGGCAGGTCTCCACGGCGACGGCGGCCATGTTGGACTCCGTTTTGCCCGTAGTTACGAGGACAGAGGACACGATAGAGACAGAAGAGCAGGAGAACCAGGACAACCCCAGCAAAGAGACCCAGTGCAGCGACCCTACACACACACACACACAAAGAACAACAAAAAAACCCCACAGTTTTAGCATCAGTCATTACAAACAATTCAATCTTAAGTTACAAAAGGGGGTGTTTGGAGAAGAGATTCATTCATCTTCATAAACCAATTTTACGGAATGTGAAATTTACATAATAATAATAATTCTAAAAACCATTAAATGTTTATTCTTTTTTTCTCTTGTACATTTGAGTTCTGGATTCCCAAACTCGCCACCTCGTCCCATATTTTAGTGATTTGGGTCTATTTCTGAAATCTGAATCTTCACCAGAACGCTTCCTCTTTTCCTCTCCCACATGTGCTGTAAGAGAATAAATATTCCTCTTACAGAATTTGTTCTGTTGTTGCTAAAGAGATTTACCACATCTGCCTCAACACTTTACCATCACCAGTTCGAGAAACGGGAACAAATACTGAATAAAATTAGCAAAAAAATTAAATAAATGCAAAAATACGCTGACTCCAGTAACTGTGGTTGGATAAGCCAAAAAAAGTCCTAATATAAAAAAACTAATATTACATAATTATTCAGTAACACAACCTCATTATTAATTTCAGTAACATAATATATAAATTCTAACAAATATAATTCATTTCATTTGTTGTCATCTTTTTTTAAACCCATTTCATGTTTTTTTACAATTACATTTTGATATTATAGCAATAAATAGAAAATATATAAATTGGGATCGATTTGTACAATAATGAGGGTGATGATGGTGGTGATGATGATAATTACGATGGTGATAATGATGGTGGTGATGATGAAGAGACTGAGACACTGACTTGTAGAGTGTGAGGTCGGTTTGGAGCTGCGTGGTTCTGGCGCTGACCCGTGGTGCATGCTGGGTATCCTGAGGGTGTCGTGTCTCGATGGCTTCCTGAGGGCTCAGGTGCAGCGTGACGGGGATGACGGGCAGGATGCTGATATACCTGCGTATGTGCACACACACAAACACCTGTCATGTTAATAGGTTACTATTTTTTTAATGGTGTTACTATACATAGTGTTACTTTCTCTAGATACTGATGCGCACACACACACACACACACACACACACACACACACACACACACACACACCCCGAGTGTGCTCACCTCTTCGCCAGTGTGATGTTATAGTAGCCAAAGAGTGAGGGCCAGTAACGGAACGACAGCCGCCTCCACACCTCCTCATCCTCTGAACCCCATGTGATCTGAGGGCTGACCAATGGGACAGGACCTGGGGCAGCCGCTCCCTGTGATTGGTTCTCGGGCACAGGGGTGGGATCTGGAGCCGGAAGTACACTCAAGGTGCTGGTTGGGTCTCCACCTGGAAACATCGGAGCCACACCCAGGTGAGGAGGAAGCCCCGCCTCCCCTAAAGGGCTCTGTTCAGACACCTGAGCAGCCAGGTAGGTCCTCAGACCGGCCGGGTCGGTGTACACCAAAATCCCGATCCAGATCACAGTGCCGACCTACACACGTACACACACAGAGGTTATGATGAGTGACTATGGTTTCAGGGATTGTTAGTTTTACTCCACACATTCCAGTCGTCTCACCATGATGATGCGTTGTGCCAGACGCGTACGTGCCAGGAAGTAGATCACGCGCAGCCTCTTGGGTAAGCGCAGGTTCCTAAATGCCGGGGCCTGAAGCGTGATGGTGTGGGGAGAAGGGCGAGGAGGGGGTGGGGTTTCTCGATGGCGTAGGGGGCCGGGTTTAGGAGGAGGCATCCCTGCCTCGGCTGGGAGACGTCTATTCAGATCAGCCAGCTGTGTGTGTGTGTGTGTGTGTGTGTGTGTGTGTGTGTGTGTGTTTAAGAAGGAGACACAGACATATAAACATATTTTTTGATGGTGGTGATGATGGAGAACTACATGGTGTTACCTGTGCAGGTGTTTGTGGAGTATTATTGCTGATTATTGATGTATTTGATTACAGTTTTGCCTGGAAATACCCAAACACAAATGTGTGTGCGTGTGCGTGTGTGAGAAAGAGACCCTCACCTCCATGCGGCGAATGTCAATGGAGAGCACGGTGGTGAAGAAGAACATCTGCAGGAAGAAATCCGAGACGAGACCCACCACGGCGAATAGACAGAACTCCTACACGATGAGTGGAGAAATTAATTAAAGAAGGGAAAATAATGCTTTTTAGACAACAGCGACATCCAGTGTTCACTCCAATAACTTTTCATATCATTAACATAATTACTGCCAAGTTCAACATTAGTTAAATACTAGTTTGCAGTGATGATTTAACAGGTTAATCGTACTCAAGCATCAGGAAACATGGATTTATAATGATCTATAAATAAAAGCCATTAGGATGTGTAAAGCTGCTTATCAAGGAATTTTTACAACCAGGTCTAAGAAATGATTAAGTACGACCCAACCCGTGTCTACAACACCGCTATGTGTGTGTGTGTGTGTGTGTGTGTGTGTGTGTGTTACCTGAATAGCAGGAACTAAAGTAAAGTATCCAATCAGGATGATGACCAGCTCAGTAGCCATGTTCTTCATGATGGACCAGCTCTCACTGCTGAGACCTAAAACACACACACACACACACACACACACACACACACACACACCTTTTACACAACTAAATACATGTTTACAGTCATATACACATCAGGCTCATTAATAATCTTATAATGCTGACAGACTGTTACCATAACAACTGACAACAAAAGTGAGTGCACTCTCAGTAAACATGTCAAATCTGTGTCCAAAGTGTGAATATTTTCTGTGAGAACATCGATATCCAGCACTGCTTTATTCCTCCTGGGTATGGAATTCTATTATACATACTTATAGGATATGATACACAAACACACACAAAAGTAAATCATTTTTTATTATTATTATTATTATAATAATTATTATTATTATTATTATTATTATTATTATTACCTTGTGCAATTCGAAGTTTGACCTCCAGGTCCACAGGAGTCGAGACCACGGACTTGGTGAGGACCAGAACGTTCTCAATCCCGATCACGACCACGAGATATGGGAAGATCTCCCTGTGCAAATGTGTGAAATGTGCAAAATTTGAAAAGTTGTAAAAATTAAAATAAAATAAACAAAATAGAAATGTTATTTTATTAATAAATTAAAATATGACAGATGGACGAAACATGCAGTAGAAATAATGTGATGTATAAGTATAAATATATTTTAAGTAATTAAAATAATTTTAAGCACAAGAAAGTACTAAAGTATGTGTTTACAAACTTTTTTTTTAACTTAATTTATTTTGTTAGCAAAATGCAGCACAGACGGTTAAAATGCAAGGGTTCACGGTCATTCACATGCAGGTGATAGAAAGTATGGCTCTTCATGGAACTCTGATCAATAGGTCATGTGTGTGTGTGTGTGTGTGTGTGTGTGTGTGTGAGAAAGATTTGACCATTTTCAGACAAAAAAAACTTTTCGTATATATGAGTGGATGTCACCAGCTCACACCACTGACCGAGTACCGCTGTACCAGTGCTGATTGGTGAATGCAGGCAAAGCTCCGCCCTCCTCATCCCCTAGGGGAATCCCCTCTCAACCCGCCGCTTTCACACTCGCCGATATTTAGTCACTCATTAACAAGTCGCA
>NC_060904.1:17975810-18018310 GCF_014805685.1 Silurus meridionalis | reverse complement strand
CACACACACACACACACACACACACACATCTTGTTTTTCTTTTTTTCTGGTCAGAAATCCGGCAGAACGAGAAAAAAACTAAGTCATACACACCTCTACTCTGATCTACGCCCTTCTACATTCCACACTACAGTGGTCCTGTTCCAACACAACACACACACACACACACACACACACACACAAGACAGAAGGTTACGCAATGAACGTTTACGAATGCACCAAAAACATTACGCCATGTCCTTTTCTTTGAGGAACGAATAAAGGATATATAATGCACATGTACACGCAGAAAATCACTTTATTCGCTCAGAATCAGATTCGGGATCGGATCGGATCGGATCAAGGTGACTTCACCCTAGACCTGAGCTCAGGTTCTCGCCTGCTTAAAGAACTTAGCAGAGACGGAGAACATTCACTTCTATAAAAAAACACCATGAACAGGAGTCTGTTTCACCATGTGGGTGTTATAGTGCCGTGTGTGTGTGTGTGTGTGTGTGTGTGTGTGTGTGTGTGTGTAAAAAAAAAAAAAAAAAAGTATTCCAGACGGAGTTTAGCACCAAACACACATCCCTCAGTGATGTTTTGGAGTAAATAATCATGCGTTTTTTGTTTTCAGTAGTAAAGGTGGTGTTGATCAGACATTTGTTCATAAATGTAAATAATAATAATAATAAAATAAAAAAGGGGCGACAGGGGAATAAAACGCTCCACAGCCCCAACACACACCCTGCGTTTCATCCCTACACACAACACACACTCCATACACGTCCATAAGCGCGGTATTAAAGCGTTATTAACGCGTTATATCAACCTGAGCACCAGGTTTTCCACCTTCGGGTTTTTTCCCTCCTGAAATAAACCTGATGACGCAATCAGAAAGCAATCACAACAGACATTCACATATTTATCAGCGAATAAATAAAATACTCGAATAATAATAATAATAATAATAATAATAATATAAAAAGTTAATCAGGGTTTATTGATGATTTATTCTGGTCATTTCTGAGCAAATCCGACAGCATAAAAAAAAAAAACACACCACACAAATATATCATTAAATATAGTTTTTTTAACCTTAATAGAATTAAAAAATGATCTTTTGTATTTTAAAAGTAATAAAATGATAATAAATCAACATCCATTCATTCATTATGAAATCCGTTCCCATGGTAGTGGCTAGTTAAGCTAGCTAGCATAAAACCACTAGCCGGCTAGTAACAAACCGCAGTGTATAAAAGAGTATTCAGTTCTTTTACTATTTACCTCCAACCCCGGAATGTGCGAATTAACCTTTATTTATTAGCCAATAAAGATTTATAAAGTTACACACGTTTCTTTTAATTAATGAGCACATTTTGAGAAACTCACGGCTAACACAGCTAGCAAGGCTTTTCCAGCTCATGCTTTCCAGACCTGCAGAAGCTCTGAGGCGACAAAAAAACATTAACATTTGAGGATATAAACTTCATGAAATCTTCACTTACCCCAGAAAAAGATTCTTTTCCTCTTTTGTAAGCGATTTGTTTCGCAATTTCACAAAAGCTGCGGTTGTTTTGTGTGTGTAACAGGGTTTTCCAGAACTCGGTGCACTATTTTGACAGATTCATGTTAGCTCTGTGTGTGTGTGTGTGTGTGTGTGTGTGTGTGTGTGAGACATGAACCCTCAACTTCAACCCTCCATCATTCCAACCCTCACAAACTGCACCATCGTGTGGGCATTTACACACAGGCGGATCATTCCACAGGATCAGGTGCTTCCACATTCAATCTCCACATACTTTAGGAGAAACTACAACTTGGGATCTTTTAAACTGTGGGGGAAAAAAACAAATTGGTTCATTAATGAACTGCTGAGGAGGAACATCAGGACCATCAAGACCTAAACACATTTATAATCAAAATCACTGACCTACATTTGAATCCATTTCTTTCCTTTGCATATGTGATTAATTATTCCTGAGAGCTTTTCTCTTTTTCTCACGCTGCTTACACGAGTTTCACATTTATATTTCTATATAATCAGATTTCAGCAGTGTTTTCAGGGTCTCAGAAATCTGCCCTGAACATGCTGCTTGAAGCTGCTGCTTTAACCAATCAGACGTCGATTTGGCGACATCGTGTCCGTCTAGCAGGCGTCCAATAACATTTTCATGTCCTTCAATCGATCAGAGGACACACTAGTCAGAGCTCACAGTCCACATCTCTAGCAAACTGCACAAGATCAAATATATTGGTGTGGATTTAATAGGGTTTTTAATCCCTCAACCACTGACAGAGGAGATGAAAATGATTTGGTCTCAGATACACTTATAAAACATTTACAAGAAGGACTTTCTCAGGAAAAGCTGGACATCGGGAGAAAAGGGCCACCAAAACAGTTCATAACAGTTTACGCTTTTTCATGAACAGGTGATATTTTTCTTTCCTGTAGAATTTGCACAAAAACACACAATTTTCCTTTCAGGGAAAACTTTAGTGCACTGAAAAAACGCAGGAACCCCGGGGTGATGTGACGAGGTGAATATCGATGCTGCTGCTGGAGATGATGTATATGTGTGTGTGTGTGTGTGTGACGAGGTGAATATCAATGCTGCTGCTGGAGATGATGTATGTGGAGGTGTGTGTGTGTGTGTGTGTGTGTGTGTGTGTGTGTGTGTGTGTGTGATGTATGTGGAGGTCCAGTTGTGGCTCCAGTGAAAGGAGACGTGTTGAATTGTGATCATTGTGTTTGTTGCTTTAGTGATGATGTTCATTGTGACTGTATGAGATCCTGTGTGTGATGCAGCTCTGATCTACTGCACTTCTCTATAATACTGATGATTTCTGTAGACGTGACGTCATGATGAAGGTCAGAACTGCACGGCCGCCACTTTAAAGAATCCAAAACAATTAAAAATCTTTTAATCTTTAATTTAATCAGTCATGAACACCACGATGAGGCGCAGCACACACAGCGTCCAAATGTGCAGGAACACATATGTTTATAAGAACAGTTTTTGTTCGAGAGGAATCAGAGTCCGAATCCTAAATCATCATCAGTCCATCACTGTGCGCTGTTAGAGAACGGCGCTCGAGGTTCCCGGGGCGAAGAAGGACACACTTTTGTCGTAAACTTTGTACTGAAAGAGCCTCCTCTGACTCTGGACGTCCTCTCCTGTTCCTCTCCACCAAATCTCCACCTGAAAAACATCACGTGATGAAGTGATGACGTGTATTGACCTTGTCCATTAACCGACGAGACGCCGCACTTTTTAATGCTTTTTTTCCTTTGCAGTTATTAAAAGTGTTCTAGTTAATGAGAAACGGCTACAGCTTTACCTCAGACTGTTCCTCGCTCTGACACTGGAGACTCCTTCCATTAAACAAATTACAGAAAACTACACCAGATCATCGATTCTAATCTCATTTCCTGACAGTCTGTTGCTATGGAAACTATTACACATTCTTTTATTGAGTGCAGAATTATTAATATAAATCTGTAAAGTGCACTACTGGCTGTGTGTGTGTGTGTGTGTGTGTGTGTGTGTGTGTGTGTGTGTACCTGGCCGTGGATGTCCCTGCAGTAACCGGTCTGAAGCCCCTCCACACGCAGGGACAGAGTACACTGATGACTCAGAGCCCGAAGGAGACGATTGGAGCTCTCATCATCATCCTCATCTTCATCTTCATCATCATCGTCACATCGCACCAGAGTTACAACACAACCCTGCACACACACACACACACACACACACACACAAACACACAAGCTGTTGTTAGCAGCTCACATTCAACCGCTATTTACATAGAATCTCAACTCTGTGTGTGTGTGTGTGTGTGTGTGTGTGTGTGTGTGTGTGTGTGAACACACACCTGGAGCCGGGAGCAGATGTTGGCCTGACAGTAATGTGTGAAGTCCAGGACGGCTCGGACGCTGACGCCCAAACTCAACAACACACTCACATCATCCACGATCAGCACCGGGGGGGCGCTCGAGTCTGCCTCCGCCTGAATCAGAGACGCACACACACTCTCAAACAGAGCTCTGAGCTCTGGGACTGGGGACCTGACACACACACACACACACACACACACACACACACACACCATGTAAAAAGACAGACAGCTAGACAGATAGATTAGACAGTTGGACACACAGACAGACAGCTGGACAGATAGATTAGACAGAGAGGCAGATAATCAGACAGTGAGAGTTATATACTAAGATGAATAAGCAGAAAAACTCCAGCAGTAAAAGGAGCTAAAGATACGCACAGAGGAAGAGTGTGTGTGTGTGTGTGTGTGTGTGTGTGTGTGTGTGTGTGAGATAGAGAGAGAGAGAGACCTGAGATAATCAAACATCTGTGCTGCATCATCAGTGCTCTCACTAAACATCACCGCAGCCGAAGCCTTCAGAGCCTCAACAAAAACCAGCTGACCTTTCTGTCTCGCCTGCACCAGGTTTACTCCCTGTAACACACACACACACACACACACACACACACACACACACAGTAGATAAGTAATGAAAAGATAAATCGTGTTGCCATGATGAGATATATTTTACACACACACACACACACACACACACACACACACACACACACATATATATATATATAAATATGATCAGTATAAAATATTGCCTTTTTAAAACCCTGGGAAATGAGATGAAGTTTCTCCTCACCAGCCTCTGAGCCACGGCGCTGTAGTGACTAAACGACTGCACCAGACCCACAAAACACACTTTACAGCCAGCTGGATGACAAACAACAAACAACAACACAGACAACACAACATGGTTCGTGTTAAACTGAGTGTTTGTCTTGAACACATACTACACAACACACAGTAACTCTCAAACAACAACAACACACACACACACACACACACACACACACACACACACACACACACACACACATACACCACTGATCCTTGTTGTTTTTAATGTTTATTGTTCCACTCACCCTTCAGGTAAAAGCTGAGGAAGTGATGGATGAGGAAGGATGCATCTGCCTTCCTGTCAGACAGCAGGATAAATTCCCTCTATACACACACACACACACACACACACACACACACACACACACACACACACACAGTCATTAATAATAATAAGAATTAATCGGTATTATAATATCCATGAATAAAAAGTAGGACCAGGGGTTGATGTACCTGTCTGACGTCATCAGGGCTGGTGTTGAGAATGCTGTTCAGGTCTGCAAACATCGTACTTACACACACACACACACACACACACACACACACACACACACACACACACACACACACACACACACACACAATAAATAAAATTCGTTTTATTGTGAATATTAAAAACACAAATAAAAATAAATCGGTATATATATTATATTGTACCTGTGAATGATAAAAGTCAGTCTGTAAATATAAGCCCACGCTTGTCACTTCCTAATTCTTCTTCTTCAGCGTTAGTATTTTCCACAAACTCTCCGCTGCCACCTACTGGTCATTTCTGAAACTGCAGCAAAGCAGTACAGCAAGGCGCCTCTGAATGCTGGATTCTGATTGGTCAGAATTTGTTGATTACTTTTTAACACAGTACATATTAATACGAGTAACAACTCATTCACAGGGACTTTTATGATTACGATCAAGAACTTTGTGGATGAATTTGGACCGTAATTAATATAAACAGTCTCAGGACTGAAGGTTGCAAAAACAGTTCTGCATTTAAGCATCCATCTGTATACAGTACATCTCAACAATTTCAGCAGATTGGAGTGTTTTGTTTGTTTTAATGTAAAATAAAGAGAATGAATAAAAAGCTTAAACCTAGAAAAAGTCTCCAACGTCTGCTGCCTGATTAACTACACCAGAGAGACACCAGATTTCATCCCAGTGCACTTTTAATAAAATATACACAATATAATGCATTAGACAAGGTGATGTGTGAAGGTTTGGCATCAAATCCAGACCCAGACATGGTTCTCCAATCAGACTGACTGATCAGTACATCTGTAAATTTAGATCAGAAAACCTACTGGGGAGAAGGAAATATGGTGATGTGATGAGATTTTTAAATAATGAAATTATCCGCGGTTGTATTTACATTCTCTGGTGAGGCAGATGAGGGACGGCAGTGTTCATGTACACTTCTTTCTGCTTCAGGTTGAGGCAGGACGATCCGTCCCACATGACACGAGTCAGTGACAGGTCGTTTTCACCGGGGTCACGTGATCACCACGTGCCAGATAAAACTGTTTACCAGGGTCACGATTTTATTACACAATACTTTATATCTAAAACATAATGGAGACTTCAGAATGTTGTATCTGTGAACAGACTACTGTAATAAACTTCTCTTTTTAATCTCTTACTTCACTGAAGACAAAAAGACACAAAAAAACGCCATCAAAACCCCCCTGGTTAACGTTTTATCTATTTCTTTTATTTTATTGTCCTTTAAATTATTTCAACATGCAAAGCCAGACATCAGATTCTCAAATCTCAGGTGATTAGCACCATGGCTAATTCCTGTAGCTAAAAGAAAAGGCAGGCATCTAGCAAACAGCACTTAAAATGGTCTATAAGGACGTTGTGAAAGGCACAGCGATCATGGAAACGAGACAAAATTGTCGAGAACGTCAACATTTTCCTCAAGCGTGCTGGTTATTTCCTTAAAAAAGGTTTCCTAAAGCTAAAAATACACCGTATTTTCATTCAATGTACAGCATTAACCGAAAACTGAACTTTCACGTCGTTGAACTTCCAAAAAAAAAAACATTTCAACTACCATTTGTCAGGTTTTGATCTCTCTGGATTAAATTAATCAGTTCAGAGAAACCAGAATGGCACAATTCATAAAACAAAACACCCCCATTAATTATATTGATGTTTCTGCTTGGAAAATCTGTACGTAATTAACCAATTAGAAGCAACTAAAATATATATATACACATTTACATACCACACGATCAGCTACGTACTGCATCTACATATTTAAAGTAACTTTATTAGCTAACAGGCTAGCTAATTAGCAGGTTAGCACGCTAATACAAGTCTTTTTCTTCGTGCTGCTGAAGATTCAGTTTGTTGCTTTTTCAATGTAATTGTTCTGTAAATGGCCAAAGGTGTGAAATTACATCATTTAAGAGTTAAAATATTACAAATGAAATGAAAATGAATTTTCTCAAAGGTTAAAAGAGCGATCCTGATGGTCATGGAGCTCTACCTTTGATCTGATACTTGTTTATATCGAAATTGTACAGTTTGTTAGAAAATGATGAAATTGGTGCCTCTAAGCTTCCAGACTTATTCCAGACAATCTGCAGTTCTGCTAAAACAAGAAATGATGTTTTCTAATCGTTTTAAACACATTCATGTTCCTTTTGTTTTTCAGTGCAACCAAACCGGGAATGTAACGTTATGGAGATTCACTGAGACCAAACAGATCTATACACTTCCAGATGTTTCATTTATTTACACTGAAAAATCCTCCATTAGCATGAAGAACAGCTTGAAACACTCCGGACACTTCGTTTCTCCACACGTTCAGCTGAAATACTTTGCATGTTCTTCACTAGTTTGGAGATTTTCTTCTTCATCCCAGAGCAGTTCAGTAGGATTTAGGTGCGGTGACTGGGCAGGTCGTTCCATGATGGATCTCTCTGATAGGTCGTGATAGATATCACTCCAGACCACTGATTGCTCTCGAAATAACACTTAAAGAACTCAATGTTTCAACGAGACGCAGTCCAGATGGAACTACACGCTAATGGTTAATTTCCAATTTCCAGAACCTTCACTGCTCCAAAACAACTCCAAACCATTAAACTTCCACCTCCATGTGTGAGTGTGGGGGTGAGGGAGTCTGATCACATCTTCTCTCTTGTTCTCCGTCTCACACAAGTTCAAGTTCAGACAAAAACGTCCCATTTGGACTCCATAGAACTTTTTCCTACTCATTCATAGTCACATACTGGTTGGTTTTTGCCTTTTATTCAGTTTGTTGCGTAGAAACAGAAGGAACATGCACGTGTTTACACTTTTCACAGACTGTTTTAAGTCATTTTTCGAGCTGAAATTGAATGTTAATAGTGAATAAAAGAGTAGCGTTACATTTCCACATAAAGCTGTGTATTAATCATTACCCATCTCTATTCTCTTTAATGCGACGGTTGTTGGTCTATAATGACATTTCCCTTCTGGATATTGACATCAGGAATTAATTTTGGCACAGAGTCGAGCCACACGCCAAGAATCCCCTCAGTTTAACACGTTTTTCACGATGTTGGAAAACAGGATGCTGTCGAATATTTTTCATTCCGGTGTTTACAACAACAAAAAAAAAACACTTGTTTACAGATGCTATGATTGGGGTCTAAAACCTCACGCGGGTGAGTTTAGTTTCCTGACGGACACAATATAACACAATAAAATGATCGAATATCATCATATCATTCGCCCTGAAAGTGAGGGAAAGGGGCATTTTGTTCAATTGGTAATAAAATACCAGCTACGCTATAGAGAGAGAGAGAGAGAGAGAGAGAGAGAGAGTGTGTGTGTGTGTGTGTGTGTGTGTGTGTGTGTGTGTGTGTGTGTGTGTGTGTGTGTGTGTGTGTGTGTTTTGGGGGGGCTGTTCTCCGGTGTAGCTCTGAGACAAGGAACAGCACCCCCTTCAGTCCGGGCCAGTTCCTACGAGATGAGACTGCAGTGTGGAGAGCAGCAGGTGGGTGTGGCTTAGAGTCGGTCTTGCCAACGCCCACCTTTTTTTTTTTGGCCCCGCCTGGCCCCTGCTCTTCTTCTTCTCCTCCACTTCCTCCTCCTCCTCTTCCTCCTCCACCATGACAGAACGGTGATGAAGACGGCGCTCAGTATAGGCTCCAGTCACGGTGCAGACGAGAGAAGGAAAGGCCTGAGGACGAAGACGGGGACGAGGATGAGGACAAGGACGAAGAGTCGACGGAACCCAGCTGCTTTCCACACACGCACTCTCAGTCCATCTTCTCCTTCTGGACCAGCCTGGGAGTGTCTACAAAGTCCCGGCCGTTGAAGAGGATCACGCCGGCGGTCACCACGCTCGCCGTTCCCCAGAACAGCACGTACGCTAACGTCTCCGTCCACGTCTCACCTTTGGGGGAGGGGGTGAAACACCGTCGATGTGTCATTTATGATATTCTTCATTTTGAAGGTAAAAGGATAAAAACTACCACTAGTGCTACATACCAGCCATGAGGAGGCAGATGATGCACATGGAGAACGCCACCACCATGATGATGGGAAGCTGAAGAGCAAAACACAGACACGATGAGAAGAGGAGAACTCTGTGTGTGTGTGTGTGTGTGTGTGTGTGTGTGTGTGTGTGTGTGTGTGTGTGTGTGTTTCTCACCGTGAGAAACTTCCAGTCTTTGGCTTCATGGAGAGTGGTGTTCATGTCCGCTTCATCCACGGCGTAGTTTCCTAAAAACAGATCGATGGAGTCCTGAACGAGAGAGAAATACAAGTAAGAAAGGAAATATCGTATTATTGCAATATAAGAAATGTGTGTGTGTGTGTGTGTGTGTGTGTGTGTGTGTGGTTGGGGTTCATCATCACCTGTCTGAATCCATCTGAGAAGTTGTTCTTGTAATATCGAATCATTGAGTTCCAGCCATCCATCACCAACCCCCACTGCGTCCTCTTTCCTGTCCTGAACACACACACACACATACACATAAACCAAAGAGCATATACGGTGTATATACACCTGTCAGGTGTGTGTGTGTGTGTCCTCACCGTGTGAAGTCGGTCTTCAGCGCTCCTGTACCTGCATACTGCTTTGCACACGCATTAGCGTTGTCAGCCCACGCTACACACAAACAAAGAAACTCAGTGATGTGTGTGTGTGTGTGTGTGTGTGTGTGTGTGTGTGTGTGTGTGTGAGAAAATGAAAAGGAGAATTAACTGCAATAAAAACCATTTGAAATCTTCTCACCGTTCTTGTAGATCTTTTCAAAATCAGTCTGATCCTCAATTCTCTGTCCAACATGCAGGATGCCCATCCTCTGCACACACACACACACACACACACACACACACACACACACACACACACACACACACACACACACACACACACAACCACGAGAACATCAGCATCGTCAGTGTCTTACATCAGGAACAAAACACACTCATTCTTTCCTTAAACCACAATCACCTTACAGCAGATCCACGGTAATTATTAGTGTTCGATATAATTTGATCTCATTTGCAGTTATTTTAATGTGGTCGAGATTTTCATTGGCACTGGAAGTTGATCGCTGGAACTACCGGCTATCTGCAAAATTCCATACCGATAGTTTTTCCGGTCTGCCATTGTTACAAGAGCAGCCCCTAGAGGCGAATCTGTCAGCACGTGCTGTTTGTTTTTTTTTTTTAACGTGAGCCTTATTATATTATGAGAGCGTTATTATATTTATTATTTATTAATTATATTATTATATTTATTCATTTATATATTCATTATTTTAGCACACTTTCATGATTCAGTACTGTTTTTTATTTTACACACACACACACACACACACACACACACACACACACACACACTCCTGTGTTATCATATAATCTGATTATAAACGTGGCTCCACCTGCAGCTGAGACTGCAGCGATCGCCTGGCCAGAAGACTCTGAACCACATTGGTACGATCCAGACAATCCATACAGTTGCTCCGGAACGTCCCTTCCTGTTGCACTTGGACCGTTCCGTCCGCGTCCACCAGGAAGAAGCTGGAAACAGAGTGAATGATGAACTCAACGTGAACCTGAGCCCATGTGGGTACGTACAGCATGTCTGAGTCGGAGCGATGAGGCCATACCCAAACTCGTCCTGCTGCTCAGCCACCGTGTCCACCAGGATCTGCAGGCGATGCCACCTCATCCTACTGCACTCCTTGTGAAAGTCAAAGGCCACGTACCTTTGGGAGGAAACACACACACACACGATTCTGAGTGTCATTCTATTATTTATTTATTAATCAATTAATCAATCAATAAATTAACGACTGACTCACTTGATCATGCCGTTTCCGAGACTCTCCACCATCTTGGCGGCGAGCTCCAGGGGTTTCTCAGAACCCTTCTGATTAATCTACGTGAGACACGTGTAACAGATAAAACACTCGCGCACACACACGACACTACAGAGAAGCGTCTGACAGACAGGAAGACAGGAAGAACGCACCAGATTTAAAATGACTTGTTTGCCGTAGGTGATGATCTGAGAGTCAAAATGTCTCTGAAAACCATCCAGCTGTGACCAGGAGAGAAAAAGAGATGAAGTGATTTATATGACAGATATATACGTATACAAATCATACACTAAAGATATCAATCTAAATAAAGATCACGTGTAAGAGCTCACGTGATTGCCGCTCTTGCTGATCTGAGGTTTGGGTTTGTACTTGAGGTTTGGACGCTGAGACCAGAAGAACGGGATGGAGCCACGTGTCTGAGGAAACAGAGCAGATCTCATTCATTATACAATTATCCTGTCAGTCTAAATGCTGGATTGTGATTGGCTGGAAGGAGTTTAGGTGTGAATAGTGATTTGTGATTGGCTGGAATTTCAGGCTCGTATTAAGTTCCTCCTGATGTTTTGGATCTGACCGACTCGCCTGTATGAATGAAGCCTTGGCGCTGTTGTATTGGACGATCTGCTCCGTCTCCACGAAGTTTGCCGCGTGACCCTCAGAGTCGATCCCTGAAGAGACGGAGTCATTAATACGCCGTGACGTTGGACAGTATTATTGCATATAAAGGGGTTAAAGCGAGAACCTCGGACGTAGTAGCGGACGCCGGCACGGAAACAGCTCCTCCTGGAGATGAGGTTCCAGTCAAACACCTTCCCATTGATGCAGCAGGACTTCATCGCGATGACTGAGAGAAAGAGTGCGGCGCTAAGGAAGACTGCGAGAGAAAGACTAACTGGATGAAAACCACAGAAGAAGAAGAATTACGTGAGAACAGTGACGTGTGCTGAGGGTGGAGGTGTGTAAGGATACAGCCGTGGATCACGGGGCAGGCGAATCTGTGCAACTGCAAAACAAACCACAGAGTCAAATACAAACTCTACTGATGCACAACATGAACACTGAGTCACTCCACCTACATCTTTTACTTCTCAAATCTAATCTATTGATGTGGCTGTCTGATCAATCGGACTGTCCGACATCTTTGCTTTATCAATCTAGCCACCCATCGATATGATCTATCCAGCCATCTTCACGTCTCTTTTATCCACCCACCCATCCTTCTAATCTGCATCTAATCTATACACCGCTCCATTTATCTGATCTAAATCTGATCTATCCACCAATCCATCCACCTGATCTAAATCTGATCTATCCACCCATCCATCTGATCAATCCACTCATTCATCTGATCTATATTTGATAAATCCACCTATTTATACATCTAATCCAAATCTGATCTATCCATCCATCTGATCTATATCTGATCTATCCACCCATTCATACATCTGATCTGTCCTCCCATCCATCTGTCTGATCTGTTCAAGCATACATCCATCTGATTTGTTCACCATCCATACATGTGATCTGTCCTTTAATCCATCCATCTGATCTGTCCTCCAATCCATCCATCTGATCTGTCCTCCAATCAATCCGTCTGATCTGTCTTCCCATCCATCCTGGTTAAACTTGGTTAGTCTTCCCACCTGTCTGATCTGCATAATCCATTATTTGGATAAATCTGCACACCCTGTCTGATCTGTGCAGTCATACGTTCTATTTGTAACCCATCTGTCCAGCTGTTCATCCACCTCCTGGTGAATCTTTACTAAATCCATCTGCTCGTCTGTCCGATCTGTATAACCAATAAGTCTGTCCGATCTGTACACCCATATAGCTATCTGATCTCTTCAGCCATCTGTTATATCTGCCCATCTATTGATTCATTTATCTTCAGACCAGACAGTGTGGTCTATCTGTCTGTTTGTCTGTCTGCCGTCCTGTCTACTCATCAGACAGACAAACTGATGTTCAGGAGGATGTTGAGCAGATGTGTGTTTACCTCGGGCTGTGTGCTGAAGTCTCGTAACAAGTGACCGTTCCACACAAACCTCTGATCCGCCTGCACAATACACACAGAGAGACTCCTCATTGCTTTTTAAAAACACAACACACACTTACGCACGCATACACTCACACTTTCTCAGACACACACTCTCTCACACACACACTCTCTCGCGCACTCACCCTCTCCAGAAGACTCATCTCCTGAAACTCGGGGCTGGTGTTAGCGAGTCGCTGTAAGGTGTGTGTGAGATCGTAGTCTGTGGCGAAGTAAAAGCCGTCTGTGTTCAGGATGTTGTTGATCATAGCGAGGAAGGCCTTATTATCCTGCATCTAAACCACCAATCAGAGCAGCGTCAATACACAACCAGACGTACAGAGATACCACACACACACACACACACACACACACACACACACACACACACACACCGTTCTCTAACCTGCGTGTCTGTGAGGTGCAGCATCGTCTTCTTATACGAGATCACATCGAACTCCACGGCCTTCCACACGGCGTGTCCCAGCAGATCCCCCACCTTCCTCTTCTTGGTGATCACGATGAGGTACGTACCTGCATCAACCGCACTGTATTAGCATTGCACACGCCGGCCAAATCATGCTAGCTGTGAACTAGCATTCAGTTTGTGTTAGCATTTTGATATTCGCTCCTGACCTGCTACCAGCCGCATCGTTCCCATGATGCCGCATATCGGCCGAGTCACTGCTGAGGGAGGAATGTCCTTCATCCCTGGAACACAAACCAGTCCTGAGTCATGAGTTCTGGGATTGTTAAAACACCTCCACCACCTGAAAACAACTCCTCCACCTGTTACAACACCTCCACCACCTGTTACAACACCTGTTACAACACCTCCACCACCTGTTACAACACCTCCACCACCTGTTACAACACCTGTTACAACACCTCCACCACCTGTTACAACACCTCCACCACCTGTTACACACCTCCACCACCTGTTACGACACCTCCACCACCTGTTACGACACCTCCACCACCTGTTACGACACCTCCACCACCTGTTACGACACCTCCACCACCTGTTACAACACTTCCACCACCTGCTACAACACCTTCTCCACCACCTGTTACAACATCTCCACCACCTGTTACAACATCTCCTTCACCTGTTACAACACCTTCTCCACCACCTGTTACAACACCTTCTCCACCACCTGTTACAACACCTTCTCCACCACCTGTTACGACACCTCCACCACCTGCTACGACACCTCCACCACCTGCTACAACACCTTCTCCACCACCTGCTACAACACCTTCTCCACCACCTGTTACAACATCTCCACCTGTTACAAGACCTTCTACACCACCTGTTACAACACCTTCTCCACCTGTTACAACACCTTCTCCACCTGTTACAACACCTTCTCCGCCACCTGTTACAACACCTTCTCCACCACCTGTTACAACACCTTCTCCACCTGTTACAACACCTTCTCCACCTGTTACAACACCCCCATCACCTTTTAAAACATCTTCTCCACCTGTTACAACACCTTCTCCATCTATTACAACAACTCCTCCACCTGTAAGAACACCTCCTCCACCTGTAGCACCCCCATCACCTGTTACAACACCTTCTCCGCCACCTGTTACAACACCTTCTCCGCCACCTGTTACAACACCTTCTCCACCTGTTACAACACCTTCTCCACCTGTTACAACACCTCCTCCACCTGTAAGAACACCCCTATCACCTTTTAAAACATCTCCTCCACCTGTTACAACACCTTCTCCATCTATTACAACAACTCCTCCACCTGTAAGAACACCTCCTCCACCTGTAACACCCCCATCACCTGTTACAACACCTTCTCCACCTGTTACAACATCTCCTCCACCTGTTACATCTCCTCCACCACCTGTTACATCTCCTCCACCACCTGTTACATCTCCTACACCACCTGTTACATTTCCTCCACCACCTGTTACATCTCCTTCACCACCTGTTACATCTCCTCCACCACCTGTTACATCTCCTACTCCACCTGTTACAACATCTCCTCCACCTGTTACATCTCCTCCACCTGTTACAACACCTTCTCCCCCTGTTACATCTCCTCCACCACCTGTTAAAACACCTCCACCACCTTAAAACATCTCCTCCACCTGTTACAACACCTTCTCCACTTGTTACAACACCTTCTCCACTTGTTACATCTCCTCCACCTGTTAAAACACCCCCTCCACCTTAAAACATCTCCTCCACCTGTTATAACATCTCCTCCACCTGTTATAACACCTTCTCCACTTGTTACAACATCTCCTCAAGCTTTAACCACATATTAGACATTCCTGTAGATTGGATAGGATTAGAATGAATTACCCCAACCGTCTTTGTATATAAGATTAGACATCCATAAAAATTTGTAAAAAAAAAAAAAAAAAGTTTAATCTTCTCAGTTTCCTGCCATTTTTCCTGTCTTAATCCTTATCTATGTAGATTAGATTAGATTGGACCTTTCCCCTGCCCTACCTACCAGAACATCCTTTTAAATTAGATTAGAGATCCCATTGAATATAAAGAAACTAAGCAGTGTCTGCGTCTTCTGGAATTTATCTTGTCCTACTCTTCAGCGTCATCTCTATAGATTAGATTAGATTGATTAGATTGGATGTTTCTCCTTCCCTACCTATTAGAGTCATCTCTGTAGACACCCGATCAATAGCGAGGACTTCGTTAGCGCCATCATCACACGCCTCGATGTAGAACTTCTCAGGTGTCGTGTGCCTAGAGGAGGAAAAAGAAGACAGGAGTTAGAGGATGAAATCACTACAGAGAACATCAAAGGAATCGCTAACGAGAACATCAAAGGGAACGCCAACGAGAACATTAAAGAAAGGCATCACTTTAACACAAAAGCAGCCCATCAGCCGGGATGTTTTGGGTTGTGTGACTTTCAGGTTTAGATCTGGTTCCATCCTAAAGACACTTGACCAGACATGCCCATCTATCAAGTCTACCTACGTTACCCACAATGCCTTTCCGATACGTTACGACTGCAATGCAGCGGTGCTTTAGTGATTCGATCATCTCATAACTACTCACACCAAACCACCATCACCATCAGCATCAGCATCTCAGTGCATTCTGGGATTCCAATTTATCACACATTATGCAAATACAACCAACATCTTCACACCAAGTGCTTTGGAATTCTGTCAGAGTGATTTATTACCGATATCAGTGCAAATCCTTACAAACTCCTCCAGCACCATCTCTAGCACCATCTCTAGCACCATCTCTAGCACCATCTCTAGCACCATCTCCAGCACCATCTCCAGCACCATCTCCAGCACCATCTCTAGCACCATCTCTAGCACCATCACGTGACCGCTCAACATTTGGTTTATTTAAATCAGCACAAGAACAGAAACTTGTGTGTTGTAGAAGAACCTCTAAGATTGACTTATGGACTTCAGGAGCTTTCCTGAGAGCCACATGTTTACCACCGAGCAGTTTCGGGGTAAACTCGAGTCCGGCTGGTGCTGATGGTGTGAGATGGTTCTGTTCTGACCCAGAAGCTTCTCTCTGCTCTAACAGCATGGGCTTCTCGTTAGCACAGCTTCTACAGCGTTCCAGGAGGAAACATCTGGCGTTCTATCACCCCAGAACGACGCCGAGTTTCTCGAATATACTATAAAAACAAATGCCCAGATTTCATGCCTGCGGTTGTAGAGCAGGAAGCGCCAGTGACAGGGTGAAAGTGAAGACTTACAAACTGAAGCTGCTGTAGGTGGTCGCCATCTTGAATCCGCTGAAGCCCCGCCCACCGTGACGTGGCGCTCAGTGCAACAGTCTTACATCAGAGACGTCTAGACACCGTGTAGCGGTCAAAAGTATTCGGCTTTTTTTTTTTCTTCACCAGCCGTGTGGAAGTTCTTCACAAAGTCAGTCACACAAATTGCCTTCATTATAGAAAACTGTTCCTTCACTTGAACAACGAGATCCAAACGTGTTCCAGCAGGTCAAAAACCAGCTCCATGAAGATATTTATTTTATTATTTATTAAGTCAGATATGAGCATTTGTAAGTGTTGTATGAAGATATGAGTCACATGGATTGGAAGCTGTGAAAGATCTCCTGTTATAGAGCTCTGACCCTGTTGAATACGTTTGGGATGAATGTAAACACCGACTGCATCTCAGGTCTCCTCACCTCACCTACATCACTACCTGATTTTTCTAACACCCTTGTGGATGAATGAATCTCCACAAAATCTAGTGGAACATCTTCCCAGAAGAGTGAAGCTTATTATAAAAGCAAATCGAGATTCATTGTGGAATGTTTAAATAGAAGCACATAGTAATTAATCCCATGGTCGGGTGTCCACAAACTTTTGGGCATATATGTACAATGTCTAATTGATACGTAAGATTTTGTTTTAAATAAAGATCGAGCAACACAAAAAGTCTCAATAACAGTAAAAATTTTATTAAACACATTTTCACAAGATCAATCAAAATAATCGCAATGTTATTAAAATGATCATGATTTTAAATCTATTTATAAAAAGAGTCGACTCTTTCTGGTGAACCGAGAAAAAGAAATCCGATTCGAAAACAATTTTCGTATTTTTGTATTTTTCAATACATTAATAAACTCGAGTCAGAAAAATAATGTAACAAATATATTGGCACCCTTTAAAACAAGGGAACATCATTTCAGATTCAAATCCAAGATTCCTAAAACACACACACACACACACACACACACACACACACACACACACACACACGCACACAGTAAAAGGTTATAAAGTTTGTGGTTCTGTTCGTTCCACCAGATGCCAGTGTGTGTGTTTCATGCTGGTGTTTGGTTGCCGGCGGAGGAGTGTGTCACCGAGGTCCATGTCTTTCGGCTGGTCGTAAACGGTGGATATGTGAAAATCAGGTCGAGGTTTTTTCGAAGGTTGGAAAGAGCAGAGTTTTTCACCGTGGTACCTGAGAAGAGAAAAAAAAAAAAACAGTGTCAATGAGAATGTCGTCTTTTGAAAAAGGACAAAGCTTAGTGGTTAAGGCATTGGATTTTGGATCTGAAGGTCGTGGGCTCAAATCCCAACCACACTAAGCTGCCACTCCAGGTGCCCTGATCAAGGCCCTTAACCCCATATCTGCTCAGCTGCATGATCTAATCTAATCTAATCTAATTGAATCTAAATGTGTTTATGTGACAGAAGTGCACTCTCACCCAAAGCCTCGTTTACAGTTGGGATGCTGTCCTTCGTTCTCTAAAGCCTCGGGAATTCCTGAGCGAGAGTGTCCGAGTCCATCGCCGTCTTTCCATCCCTGTTTCTCCATCACACGCCGCCCCACTCCCTACAACACACACACACACACACACACACACACACAGCATTACATTAACAGCTTGTACAGCATTTAGATCCAGACAGACATTATTACACTCAGACGTAAGCCCCGCCCCTTTCCATCTGCAACAGGAGTGTATGACTTGATTTCAGTCACTGTCTTGAATCCTTGGATTTAAGTTCATCCTTAATAAATCACAGTATCTTCGACTGACGACATGTTAGACACGTCTGAAAAACTTCATGAGCCTCCAGGTAATGGATAAAGAAAAGCCGAAAAAATTCTCAAAAAAGAAGCAGGACGTTAAAGTCAGGAATGAGAATTTGTAAGTGTTGTAGAAATGTATATTTTTTTCTCTATTTACTGCACATTACTTCCACTCCTGACCACAATTCTGCTTTAGCTTTATTTTGTTAAACTGATAAATAAACCTCACAATGAAACCTTCATACCTTGGTGAATTTCTCGAAGGTGCCGATTTTCTGTTGGCTGCTCTCCGGACGCTCCACTCCGTCCCTCAGTCGCTTCTCGTAGCGCATGCGTACGTAGTCTCTGGAGTCCATGTCTCCTCCGTCTGATGGGCAGCGAATAAACAAGACCAGTTATCTACATGCCGTCTGAGCGTACACCAGACACGGATGAAGCTGTATGGAACGAGTCGGAGTTACCTTTATCGTAGTAGACGCTCATGTCGACGTCCCAGTCGTCTGCTGTCTGCTCGTCAAAATCTAAAAAAATATATATATAAACAAACTGCGAATACAAGACAATTATACATCAGTCTTTTCTTTAAAGTGAGTGTTGAGCCTGGAGTGTGTATGAGGCGTGAGTGAAGATGTGAGTGCTGATGTTGGGGTGGACACTGACCCCCCTCCTCCTCCTCCTGCCAGTACTGAGCGTCGGTGTAGAACACCAGGCCTGATCCTCCTTTCTCCCACTTCAGCTCGATCTCCTCCTCGTACAGACGCTCTTTACTTCTCTCCTGAGACGTCACGTCCTCGTGCAGAGCCTCGTGACGCTCCCATTCCTCACACCGGTCATCGTCCTGACACACACACACACACGGTGTATAGATTAGGAGAAATGTTACTGTCTCACACACACATAAATATCTGGATACACACATCTGGATGCAAACACCTCAAGAGAAAGACACAAATACACCTTGGAGAGAGACACACACACACACACACCTGCAGAGACACACACGCGCATGTCTTGTGTGTGATAATATTTACTCTCGGTGTGTAAAGACTCACATCATCTGGTCCTGACTCCTCCTCTTCCTCCTCTTGTTCCGCCCCTATCTCCTGACAGTCCTCTCTGATTGGCCGGCCTTTTTTCCACAGTGTCTTGTCTCTCATCTCCTCCGTGTCCTTGGGCGGAGCGACGCCCCCTGGGCCGCAGATTTCCACCCCTCCCGCGGTGAACACGCTCTCCTCGCTCGCCGCCACCACCGCGGTTTTATAGTGGTAGGGGACGTTGCCGTAGCGACGGTTCGACCCCGTCTTGGGGAAGGTGAGGCCGAGTTTACGGATGAGGCGCGGAGGAAAGCGGCAGGATTGGATGAGTTTCAGGAACACGCTGACCGGAGTGCCGACGTTCCCCGCGGCCATCAGAGCGGGCGGAGTCAGCTCGGGCAGGGCGCGGAGATCGGATGCGGTGAAACGCTCCGTGTGCGCCGTGGGACGCCTCAGCTCCGCCTTCGTCTTATACGGAAAAGCGTCCGAGTCTGCATGGAAAAGCATCAATAAAACACGGATTTAAACTTATTTTTTTTTTATAAACAGTAACATTTGTAAAATCCCTTTTTAAAATATATTTCTTAATATTGATAGTTTGATTATTAGAATTTTTATAAGAGTTTTTATATCAATGCAGTTGATTTCTTTCATTTTTTTTTTATGGTGACGAAGTAAAATTGCTTTTTTTTCCCGTTTGATTGACAGATGATTATCAGTTTGGGGCGGGGCCTAATTTCCGGGAAGGAAAAACAACAATAAAGAAAACTGGGAAGTTTAGTTTCCCAAATGCCAGTTTGTGGGTTGTGTATTCGGGATTGTTAGATGATTACGGGAACACACTGATATATAACGCACTGATTCTCCCTTTAAAGGCAGAAGTGTTGAAGACAGAACCCTGGATGGAGACAGAACCCTAGATAGAGACGGAACCCTGGATAGAGACGGAACCCTGGATAGAGCGGAACCCTGGAAGAAGGCGGAACCCTGGATGGAGACAGAACCCTAGATAGAGCGGAACCCTGGATGGAGACGGAACCCTGAATAGAGACAGAACCCTGGATGGAGACGGAACCCTGGAACCCTGGATGGAGACTGAACCCTGGAACCCTGAATGGAGACGGAACCCTGGAACCCTGGATGGAGACGGAACCCTGAATAGAGACGGAACCCTGGATGAGACGGAACCCTGATGGAGACGGAACCCTGAACCCTGGATGGAGACGGAACCCTGGATGAGACGGAACCCTGGATGGAGACTGAACCCTGGAACCCTGGATGGAGACGGAACCCTGGATAGAGACGGAACCCTGGATAGAGATGGAACCCTGGAAGAAGACGGAACCCTGGAAGAAGACGGAACCCTGGATGGAGACGGAACCCTGAATAGAGACGGAACCCTGGATGGAGACGGAACCCTGGAACCCTGGATGGAGACGGAACCCTGGAACCCTGGATGGAGACGGAACCCTGGATGGAGACGGAACCCTGGATGGAGCGGAACCCTGGAACCCTGGATGGAGACGGAACCCTGAATAGAGACGGAACCCTGGAACCCTGAATGGAGACGGAACCCTGGATGGAGACGGAACCCTGGAACCCTGAATGGAGACGGAACCCTGGATGGAGACGGAACCCTGGAACTCTGAATGGAGACGGAACCCTGGATGGAGACGGAACCCTGGAACCCTGAATGGAGACGGAACCCTGAATGGAGACTCACCGGGGTGATTGCACACTTTAACCCTCCGGATCAGGCAGCGTTTTATTAACCAATTTCCCTTCGAGTCGATCCACTGATTTCCGCTGTACATCTTCACAAAGCGCTCCGCTTCACTTTTCTTCACCAAAATCACACAACAACACGAAGCTTCAGCCTTAATCTCACTCTTCTTTATCTTCTTCTTCTCCTCCTCATCACCTTCACCCTCCTCCTCCTCCTCTGTCTGTCTCTCGGCCTTTTCTTCTTCTTCCGCCGTGTTTCTTTTCACTTCCGGTCGGTGTCGGTAATGGAAACACAAGAATCCTCCGCTTTCTATAAACTGGCTGAAATAATTTCTCAGGTCAGCGGAGCGAAATTTCATCGGAATGTTGTTCACCACGAAATACACTCCAACCTCCTCCATCTCCGCCATCTTTGTTATGAGAGCGTCGTCTAACCGGAAACCGGATGTTGTCAGATTTATTGTTATATTTTTAAATAAAAGTTTTTTTTTTTAACGGAAGTAATCCTGGAAAAGATGCAACAGTCGGATTAGATTCGATTGGATTAATTTATATCAGACATAAAAAAAATTAAACAGACTCGGAGTTGCATTTTCTAGACGACGTCTGTGTCTGACTGGTTGCCATAACAACAGCGATTCAATGATCAGGATCAATGTTCCTGGATCTGTTGGCATGGAAACCAGTCAAACACAGACATCGTCTAGACAGGAAAAGGCTTTTGTTTTAATTTTTAATTTTTTTTTAAACATTTAATAAGAATTTTTTTGATCATGTATTGACATTCATTAAAAAGTGAAGCTAAATAATAAATAATAAATAGATTTAATGCAAATATCTATAAATAAAAAATATATAACTCAAATGTTTGTATTTTAGATGTACATTTTCACTGGTTTTTCAATTCGATTCCATCATCACGATGCGTCTCATCCTAAATTTTTTATATTACTGCTACATTCTCATTAATAAATACAAGAGTTGATATTATAAAAGTTGATATTGTTTGCTCTATTTTTAAGTTAGTGTTTTTTCCTACATATAATATTTGTGTGTTTGTAGGCTTCACACACATCATGTGTCTTGTCCAATTTGTTTATAAAAAGCAAACTATATGCCGAGATCTCGAGATTCTTAACATACAAGTCGTTTGTGTTTTTTGCCTCAGGCCACAAGCACATATGCCACGAATGACATCAGTAGGCTATAATCGATTATGGTCCATTACTGCGAATCGTCCACGTCTGCATCAAGATACATGATAGAAACTATTTATTTCAACACCACTATATTTCATATCATAAAAAATCATTACAAAACTGTTGCTTTTATTAAAATAGATTTAGATCAATAACATGCACGAGTATGAGAGATATAATCAATCAAGCATGTAGTTTAGTGGTGGGGAGAGAGAGAGAGAGAGAGAGAGAGAGAGAGAGAGAGGGTTGATAATAGTGAGGAAGGGAGAGAGAGATTATAGATTTATTTCATGGTGTATAAAATATTGGCCCAGAACAGACTTCTGTATTTCATTCATACTGTCCTGAATCACAGGGTGTGTGTGTGTGTGTCTGTTTGTATATGTAAATTTGAATGTGAGTGTGAATGCAAATGTGTATGAGAGTGAGAGTGTGTATATGAGTATCTGAGTGTGTATGAGTTACATAGAGTGTGTGTGTGTGTGTTCATGCTCATGTGTATGAGTTACAAATTGTGTGTGTGTGTGTGTGTGTGTGTGTGTGTGTGTGTGTGTGTGCATATATGCTCCTGCTCGTGTGTGAGTTAGGAGTGTGTGAGTCTGTTTATATGTCCATGCTCATGTGCATTAGTTACAGAGTGTGTGTGTGTGTGTGAGCGTATGTGCATATATGCTCCTGCTTGTGTGTGTGAGTTAGGTGTGTGTGTGTGTGTGTGTGTGTGTGAGTGTATGTGCATATGTGCTCCTGTTTTTGTATGTGAGCTAGGAGTGTGTGTGTGTGTGTGTGTGTGTGTGTGTCTGTTTATATGTCCATGCTCATGTGCATGAGTTACAGAGTGTGTGTGTGTGTTTGTGTGTGAGCAAATGTGCATATATGCTCCTGCTTGTGTGTGTGAGTTAGGTGTGTGTGTGTGTGTGTGTGTGTGTGTGTGTGTGTGTGTGTGAGTTAGGAGTGTGTGTGATGCGGAGTCTCATGCTGATGGGGATGTGGTCAGTCAGAGTGGCCAGCTGTGTGACGTGTGTGAGCTCGTCCACCTCCTGCAGGAACACAGAGAAACAACCATCAAGATCTGTGTGTGTGTGTGTGTGTGTGTGTGTGTGTGTGTTCTGTAACGTCTCACAGTGTGCCAGTGGTCGGTCAGAGAGCTCTCTCTGTAGAGGAGGTAGTCGATGCGGCGGCCCACCCAGACCTCCCCAGGCTCAGGGTACACCAGAGGGGTGTCGCCCCGGGGTACGGGAGGGGCCAGGAACAGTTTACGCAAATCTTCATTTTCCAAAGTCCTGCAGGAGTTATAACATCAATTATTTTCAAAATCTTTAGCCTTTTTCTTATGACTTCAAAAGTATTGGCACCCGGGTTTAATGGAGGTTATAGATCTCGGGAGTGGAGGTGTTATCGGAAACCTTCTCAGATTCCTCACTCATCTCACACAAGCGTACAAGAAAATGTGTTTTTCAACAATTATGATAAACTGTTTTTTTTTTTTTAGGCAAAATTTAACATTTTATACATTTTCTTAGAATCAGGTTTAATCATTTAAATATTAGATTCCACTCGTACTTACAGCTTTTCTTTTCCTTTTTTTTTTTTATAAAGCTGTTTTAATTCTTTTTGTTTAATTATTATCATGTAGCCATGTAATAATCATTCATAAAGCAGAAAAACTCATTTATAACCTAAACAGATTCATTTCCTCGTAGTTAATGAATTGATTGGTTAATTAAGTAATGAGTTAACGAGTTCATGAGTTAATGTATGTAAATGAGGTTGACCTCTGCAGGTTGTCTGGACTGTTCACGTCCTCATCGTATAACGTGGGCTGATGTAACAAAGTGCCTGTGGAGCAGAGAGGAAAAAAAAACGGTACCTGACGTCATGTTACGTAACTGTAACAATATAACAATAAATGAACAAAAAGAGTAACATGTTCTTTAAATCTGGGGTATTGATATTAATATAAACCAGTGACACTGTCAGAGCTGCTGAATCAACACCTTCTGATCAATCAGCTGTGTGTGTGTGTGTGTGTGTGTGTGTGTGTGTGTGTGTGTACCTATAGCCTGAGGTTTCTCTCGACCTGCTGCGGCTCTGCACGGATCTGTGTATTCGTTAAACAGAGTGTGTTTCTGCTCCAGATCATCATCTGAGCAAAAATAAATAAATACTAATAATTATAAAGATTATTATTATTAATAAAAATGCAAAGATAAAATAAATCTAACACAAATATTTTAATAAAAAAAATGATTTGTTGATTGAATTGTAGAATTTAAAATATACAAATATCGAATAAAATAAAAAAATATGAATTACTACATATATAAAAAATAACCAAAATACATTTAAATACATTTTAAATGATAAATATTTATTGATATTTGTGTTGGTTACAGAGGAGATTTTATTAAAAAAATAAATAAATAAAAAAAGAATAAAATAAAGATTACAGATTCTGGATTTTTTATGGAGGATACTTTTTATTTGTATTTTTGGTCTGGTACCTGGAGAGCAGTTGTCGAAGTTAAAGTCTCCACAGAGCACGTCGAACATCACCACCTCGTTCTGCTCCCTGCTTGTGCTCTGGAACTCTCTGATCCAATTAGTGATCATGTCCAGCTGCTCACATCGGATCTCTCCATCTCCTAAACCAGGAGAATAAAAAACAACAGCATGTATTTCCATCTCCCCGTTTTACCATCTCACCATCTCCTCATCATCTCCCCGTCTTACCATCTCACCATCCCTCTTTATTTCCCCATCTTACCATCTCCTCATCATCTCACAATCTCCCCGTCTTACCATCCCTCTTCATTTCCCCATCTTACCATCTCCTCATCATCTCACAATCTCCCTGTCTTACCATCTCACCATCCCTCTTCATTTCCTCATCTCACCATCTCCTCATCTCCCCGTCTTACCATCTCACCATCCATCTTCATCTCCCCACCTCCTCGTCTCAAAATCCCTCTTCATTTCGTCATCTCACTATCTCCTCGTCTCACCCTCTCCACATCTCCTTGTCTCCCCATCTCTTCATCTTTTTATCTCCCAATCTCCTCATCTCACCAGCTCATGGTCTTTTTAGATATAAAACAAAAGACATAAAACATTTGTACCTTCTGGAGCGTGAAGATGAGTGCAGTTAATAAACCCGACCAGCTTCTTCTCTCCCTTCTGTAATCCTGTTTGAACCTGGTATGAAATGAACCATAAACATGTTTCGCTTCATTGGACACAGAAAAAATACTTTATAAATAACATGTAAATGAAAACTCGCTGATCAGAGTGTCTTCATGAGGATTGCAAAATACATCAAGAGTATTGGGACACCTGACTTTTCCACCCATATGTGTTTACTGGAAGAGGAGGAGTTAGCGGTTTCACCTTTACCTTTAGAGAGAGGAGGCCCTTGGAGGCGAGAGCGTCTTCTCCTCGGGCGTTGGGGAAACAGCGGTACTGCGCCTCCATCACAGGGTAGCGACTGGCCACCAACAAGCCGCTGTTGAAGAACTTAAAGCCGGAGCCGGCGCTGCAGGCGTACACGCCTACGTCATACAGGATGTGACCAAACAGTGGAGAAAGGATCTCAGCCAGCTTAGTCGCCGCCCTTTTATCAAACACTTCCTGCATGCACAGGAAGTCGACGTTGGCTGGAAACAGAGCCGAGACCTCCAGAGGCGTGTGTGAGGACCGTGACGGCTTCACGTGGCCTCCGTTCATCTGAAGGTCATGTGTGTGATTGCTTTCTCCGACGCCCCCGGTGGACGTTTCGGTGCTTTCAGGGTCTTGATCAATCTTCTCTTGGTTGGGAGATGAATTTTTCGGACCATCCTGTTCCGGCGTCTGGGCCTCAGTGGTCCTGTAGGAGGCGGCGCCTGCGTTCTGGAGGCTCGAGGACGGGGTCAAGGCTCCGCTGCTACTGGGCGAGTCGATGAAAATACGGATATGCGGCCGGCTAACTCCCTGCACAATGTTGCGCCCGATGGCGAGCGCCCTCTGCTGGGTGTGCGCCAGGTTATTAAAGCGCGCCAGTCCTCCGGGTAAGAGGCACACATTCACAGATAAAAACCCAAATGTCACCTTTCCGGACTCCTCCCATCCGGCGTTCCGGTCCTCCATCTTGATGGTCGCCTCCCGCTGCATATAAGAGAAGGGACGACGCACCCACTGAAGAGGCGCCCACAACAGGAAACCCAGCAGCGCGAACGGCGCCGAGACCAGGAACAGGAAGAGGAAGAGCAGGAAGCCAAAAAAGACCTTGATGGGGTGGAGATAGCACTCTTCCTCCCGTCTCCTCCTGCGCTCCAGCGTCGTGGACACGCACACGGCAATGAGTCGGTCCAGGAACCAAAAGCAGGGGAAGATGAGGCCCCATCCCAGGGCGTGAAGAGCCCCGACAAAGACATTAGGGAAAGGCGATTCTCTCAGAGGCATCCTCGTCTCACAACACCGCAACAAGGACATGCAGCAACTCGGGACACGTCCGATCATCTCCCGTCCACCAGGGATCTTTTCATCCAGACGTCTAGCCTGAGGCCGAGTGATCGCCCTAAAACCATCAAACAAGGGGATATCAAAAAAACGCTCCAATACACACCGGTTCAGTCTAGACTCAAGTCTAGACTCAAGTCTAAACTCTAAAGTTCTGCAGATATTTTCCTTCACCAATTCATTTATTATATGAGAGAACTGAGGCATGTCTGGAGTTTTATAATAAATATGTAATTCCTTCTCCATTCTGAACTGAAATAAAAACATGTATATATGGTTTGTTTTGATTGTATAATACGTAATTAAAACACATCTGAAATCAGAGAAGGATTAAAATCTCAAAGATCCACCAGGTTTGTTTACTGGAGCAGCGACAGACTTTAACCTCGATTCGGACTGATTTGAGAGAACAAGATATCAGGGTAAATGAGGGCGAGAACGGACATGAAGCCAGTAATCCTGCCCTCACCATCTGTCCACATTTCACCATGAGCACTCAGGACACCACGTCTCCTCTGAGTCTCCTGTTCATCAACCGCAGCACCTCGTTAGTGCTCAGAACAATCACTGGCTCTAAGGTGTGGACTTTTGGGTTGGATGTGGAATGTTTTTCTGCCCTGTGTCCTGTTAAGAAACACATGAATCATTCCCACCTTTACATGTGCACTGATAAGACGCTCAGTCACGGTTGCCAGATCAATGATTTTTCCTCCATAAAAAATAACATTTATCTCCAAAGCTTGCGTGAATCAGATCATATCATCCAATCCACTTACTTACATGTTCTTGGGTTGCGAACCCGAAAGAAACCCATGCAGACACCTGGAGAACGTGTGTAGCTCCACACTGACAGTATCTCGAGCTGCTGACCAATCAGAATGTAGATAAGATCATGAGGAAGCTTCCCCACCAGCTCTTCACCGGTTCTACCAGTCTGAGCAGATCGAATTGTGTTTTTTGAGTTGCTCATAATGAGCTGGATATCTTCAGACGGGGATTTGGAGCACACACCTGGCAACACTATACCTTTCCTGCACTAAAAGCTGATCTAACCTTCATTCGGGATGTGTGTTGATCAGATTAAAGGGCCATGAGAGGGGCAGGAGAAGTGCCTGAAGAAGTGCCTGGAGAAGCTCTGAGGATCTGAAGAGGGGAGAAAAAAGCAGGTCAGCAGGCTGTAGGACCGGAAATGCTGCAGCGACCGAATCCTGGGCCAAAAAAAAAAAAAACGCGGTGACGTCATAGCTGAACCGGAAAACCCGGGAATTGATTCCAAAAATCTAATCAATTTTGAATTGTTATGGTGAGCTGTGGTCGACCTCCACGTTCTGCTAAACTGAGTATTAGACCCGGGGATAGGCGTTAGCCAGCGAGCTAGCTGAGGGTTTACCTGCTCTACTCACCTGGCCGAGGTTCGGTTCCGCTGCTGCTCCTGAACGTTTCAGCACGAGCTGCTTTCCATCGCCATCACCATGATGTTCTTCCGAGATCCTCTGCGGGACTGCAGTCCGACTCCTTCCTCTCTCTCTCTCTCTCTCTCTCTCTCCAGCGGTTTCATTCACTCTGGAAGCACCGTATTAGGTCAGGCTCGCTCCCGTGCGCGTTCCCGCGACTTGTGTAGAAGGTGTGGTGGAAGCAGAGCCAGACTGGTTTCACGTGTCCTTTCTCTCTCTCTCTCTCTCTCTCTCTCTCTCTCTCTCTCTCTCTCTCACACACACACACACACACACACACAAACACACACTCTCTGCGACCTCCCACCCTCCCAATAAACGACCATTTCATCTAAAAATTGGTCTTAATTGATTATAAATAATTCAGATGATTGATCAATAACTACTAGTGACTGAAGTACACAAACCATGTAGGTAAAGTGGAGATCCAGTCTCCAGTAAAAGTGTCCCTTTAAACTTCCACTTGAGGAAAAGTTCAAATGTACTTCAGTATCCAAACTACTGATTTATTATAACTCTAATGTTCCTGTGATCATTTTTATCACAAGACTCTTCACTTCATCACCTCAGTTTATGTAAAAAGACTCGAATGTGACTCTCAGTGTGCTGAGAGTTTTTTTTAAATAAACAGCCCAGTATGATTATGGGAGAAAACCTGAGAACTCTGAGGAAACCCACATGAGATTTAGCATACACACTTGAAATAAAGATCTAATATCTAGCATTTCCTGAGACCATCTAATCTTCTACTTCCGCACCCACTCTACTCGCTAGATTTGGCTCCTGTGGACTTCACCCCCTTCCTGAAGATCAAGTGCAGTGTTGCTGTGCAAAGGAACCATGTTAAAGGTGATAGTGTGGAATTGTAGATAAATAAATTACTTGCTGGTAAACAGCTTGTTTTAAGATTTTTTTAAACCATTTGAGAAACCTGAGAAAGACAAGAAGAGTCTTTTCTCTGGGAGAACATTGCAGAAACTTGACCATCAAACCACCTGAACAATTGTTGTAAATTGAACTTCATGTTCTTGGCTGTTTAATGACTGAAATAAGTGAGATGGTGCACGTCTTAGCGCTACCACAGGATTAGAGACTTTCCATCCTTCTCGGACAGGTAGCACAGGCAGCTGAGGAGGACAAGCAGGTCTTTCAGCAGAGCGGACGGCGCCGTCTCCACCATCACACCCTGCAGGACAACCAGGTTGTTGTAGTCGTTCTCTTGAGCCGTGTGTGTGTCCGGGCGGTTCTTCAGGATGCCATATGTGTTGATGATGAACTCGGAGAAAGGTGGATGGAGCGACATGTTGTAGCCCAAAGTGGCGAGACGATCCATGATGTCTATGTAGCGCTCAGTCAGCTCGGACCTGTACGACTTGTCCACCTGTCCTGTCAGAGGATGTGTCGATACCTGCCAAGGACATTATCCTGATCTGTAACCAATGCTAGCTCACATGTATCAAGCTGTAACCCATGCTAGCTCACGTGTATTAACCTGTAACCCATGCTAGCTCACGTGTATTAACCTGTAACCCATGCTAGCTCACGTGTATTAACCTGTAATCCATGCTAGTTCACCTGTAAACCCTGCTACCCCATGCTAGCTCGCCTGTGCATTAACCTGTAACCCATGCTAGCTCACCTGTAAGATCTTGTCCTGTAGGTTCTGCACGGTGAAGCCGTACAGTCTGGTCTGTTTGTAGAAGACATGCGAGAGGATCCTACGCTCCAGCTGGAAGGCGATTTCTCCTAGCAGCCGCTCAGGACCTGCAGCTCCATTCAGAAAACATCTCAACAATTCTGCTTAGGTATTAGTGTAAAAAAAAAACTTAACAGAATGAAACTCACCTTCCAGCGCGTTGCAGGACGAGAAGGTGACTGAGGACAAGGTGTCTGGATGTGCAGATCTTCTCTGAGTGCTTTTGAGAGGAGACGATGTGTGATGAGGAGTAATGAGGCCTGCTCTGAATGAGCTTTCCTCCAGGACACTGTCACCATACTGGAAAGAAGGTTTCTTCCCTGGGCAGCACACGGTGGGAGCAGAAAAATACACCATTACATTTTCAGTCACTGAAGTAAAATGATGTGGCATCAGTGACATCACCAACAACTAGTTACCCCAGTGACATCACTGATGTCTAATTATCACTGGGATAAGTTGATATCAGTGGCTCAAGGCAGTACCCCAATTACACCAGTGACAACTTGTTACCCCAGTGGCATTTAATTACCTGACACCAGTGATCTACAGATTACCCCTCCAGGTCACAGGGCGACCCCACTGACCACAGTGGCACCTGATCAACCCAGTGCACAGAAGGCTATATTAAAGAATATATGCTGCATGAGTTCGGCTCGTGTCTCTGAGTGTGGGATGTGCTGCTGTGAGCTACCTGCATTCATCTCGCTTTTCTCCATGAGCGTTTGGTTGGTGAAGGAGAAGCTGTCCAGCCTTGAACGCAGCTCCAGATTCTCCTTCACCACACTCTGCAGTGTCTTCAGGTCCTCCACCTCACACCTGAGCTTCTCATTCTCAATCATCAGCGATGCGTTCAACTGATGCTCGGCCATCATAATAGTAAAAATTTGCAGGCAAAGTAGAGCAGCAGAGCAGCAGAGCAGTTAGGTTGCGCGATGCTAAATGACCTACTGTTTGGTAGCTTGCGTGATGTCGAATGACGACTTATGTTCGGAAGCTTGCGTGATGTCGAATGACCGCTGCTGCTCAGTGTTCTGGCCTTTTATACTCTTGATGAAGAAGGTGCACTGTGATGTCACTGAGGTAACTTATCATTAGTGGTAAACTGTGTATCTGCCTCTAGTGGTGAAGCGTGGAAGTACAACTGAATGGGAATCCTCTCCTACAGTGCCGCCCCCAAACATGCATATTTGTCTCTAAATCCAAGCACCATCTTACGTCTCTGCTCTTTCTTCTGATTCGAGCTCTTACAGTTTTGACACCAGAATTCAAGATTGAGCCACTCTGCTAAATCCAGTAGACTGTAGAAGCATTCTGATAAGGCATGTGTCGTCTGAATGAGGCACACAAAGCTGAGGGCAATTTGGGGAGTAGACGGGCTACGCGTGAGCCGCACTGTAGTTCCACATCTCCCTCAGAACTTAATGATTTCAGGAGACCAGATTGAATTTGGAGGGCAAACTGACGAAACTGGCTACATCTCCAGGCTGAACATCAGGAGCATCTCTGACTGCTGCTATCTTAGTTAAGGATAACTGAGAAGGTCGTCCAAATCTGTCAGTAAGTGCAGCCATTGTGTGTGTGTGTATATGGCCGAGGGGAATTCAGGAATGAATCTGATATTAGGCGAGCCTCTGCAAACCTGAGGTGTTCTAGAGGATAGAGTAGATTATGATCGTGCATCAAGCTGTGGATGTCACGTGGGCACATGTATCTGCTTCTGACTTTAAGGGACTTTCTCTAGGTGGTGCTTGGGGTCCATGGGGAGTGGGCCACCAAATAAATAACTAGTGCATTGGAATCATCCAGGCAGTGGGACTGGAGTGTCTTTGACCTGCTGTGGACAAGGAGCTTAAAGCAGTTAAATTCTGCATGTCCTTATAAAGGATTTTAAATTGCTGGAATTCCTCCATCTGAGCTTCACGCAAAAAAAATGTTAGGTAACTTTCTGTAGAAAAAAACAGGCATATGAGAGGGAAAAAAAAGATTTATTTCTCGTCTTTTTATCAGATATACACTGGTCAGCAACAACAAAAATACAGATAGTTTTTTTTTTTTTTACACGTTTTTCTGAAACACAGCAGTGGAAAGAAATCAAGAAAGTGAGATTTAAAGAAACTAAAACTAAAAACGTGTGTGTGTGTGTGTGTGTGTGTGTGTGTAAGTGTTAGTCCCCTAGAGAGAAAAATAAAGACATCACACTGTAATTCCACGTCTACTAATACATGGTTACACACTACAGCTAATGGATCACTGCATTAAAGGGGTGATAAGTGATCTCACGACATCATCGCAGCAGCGCAGAAACGAACTCAAACAGAGAACTGGATCTGTATTTACAGGACCGGAAACCCGGGGAAGCGGCGACGGGAGCGACTCCGCGAGTCCTGAGCCGAGCCAGAAGACGCCGGTTTGGGATTCGAACATAAACCCTACAGGCTTCCGTTAATGTAAATCAGGATTGAGAAAGTGGATCGTTGTTTAGTGTAAATAATAATAATAATAATAATAATAATGTTGATTCACAAGTTATGATTTTTTTTTAAACCACAAACATTGATAAAACAGCCTATTCTATCTATAAAGACATTAAAGACCCCTGTGACGTCTACCAGGGCCGCCATGACGTGCACTCCCCCGCAGACAGCGCTAGTGTTAGTTGCGGCTTCGTCCGACGATCTGCAGGATGTACAGGAAGATGTTAATGATGTCCAGGTAGAGGTTCAGCGCTCCGAACACGTACTCCTCGGGACTCAGAGACAGCTTCTTATTCCCCAGGAGCAGCTGCGTGTCCACCGCCAAAAACTGCAACACAAACCTCGGTTAGTGGAACAGCCAGCGATACGACGGCGTTCATGACCAGCTGCTCGCTACAGTCTCTTCCTGAATCCTACACAAATCTATCTGCACGCGTTTCCGTGACTACGAGCTACGTCGGCTAGCTAGCCTGCGGATTCCCTGAGGATACGGGTTATAAGGGGAAAATCTTACGCAGGTGAAGACGAGCGCGCCCAGCGAGGCGTAAACGATGTGCAGGATGTTGTTACGGATGAAGATGCAGAGGATCCCGAAGATGAAGAGGACGATCACGCAGACGAACAGCACTCCGGCGCAGGAAGTGAAGTCGTACTTGCTCTGTGTGGAAAAGATCTTATCACTTTGGCTTCAGTGTTTACTCACATCTCACACACACACACACACACACACACACACACACACACACACACACATTCCACTTAATCAAGCAAACAGGCTTTTTCCAGGAAATCCCACAGAAGTTACATATCCAGAGCTGGAAATTTACATAAAACTCTGAATCGTTAATTCATTAAAT
This sequence comes from Silurus meridionalis, assembly GCF_014805685.1. Taxonomy (NCBI): domain Eukaryota; kingdom Metazoa; phylum Chordata; class Actinopteri; order Siluriformes; family Siluridae; genus Silurus; species Silurus meridionalis. The sequence goes on along the minus strand of NC_060904.1, from coordinate 17,984,777 downwards.
ATTTATTAACAGGTTTGTGTGTGAGCACAACGGTTTCTGGGTAAATTCAACAACAAACAAACTTATTTCATTTGAATTGTAAAATGTCACGACGTTGTAATTCCCATCCAGCCCGCAGGGGGGAGCTCTAACACACAAATTTTAATTTAATCCTGAAAAAAAAGTGAACTGGTTAAAAGCAGAGTCTGACCTGCAGGGAGAAGATCACCACGGTGAAGCAGACCACCACGGTGATGCCGACGGCCATTACGACGGTGTCCGTGTCGTAGAAGCTGGCGATCATTCCCGTCATGTAGGACATGCTCAGAGTCAACACCGACTGCAAAATAGCGGCAATAAAAACAAGCGTCAGGATACGCCATCGTTTCTTTTTCACTGGAGCATCGGAACACATGAAAGCGACCAGGCTTCAGATTAGCATTGTTTAGAACTTAGTTAGGAAAAATTATTAAATCATAACATATCGTAAAAATAGTTTTTAATAAATTAAAAAAAGATTTTCGAAATTTTAATATAAATTTTTTTTAAATACATTTAGATAAATATAATTGAATGGAAGCAGCTGATGAGGATATTAATATTTTGCCCTAATGATTTAAATTTATATATTTTTTTACACTCGACTGTTACTGCAGATTATTTGTTCCCAAACTAAACCATGAAACTTTGTGCATGAAGAGTCGAGACCCTAATACGTAGCTCAAAACATAATCTACGCCTCTTTCTATATGCGTGTTAAAGTTGAACGTGTGTAACGCCTGTATACGGACAACATGATGCGGGGCTGTTACCAAGGCAATCAGGTTCCATGGGTGTTTGCGGCGGAATTCCCCGCAGCAGCTGATGGCGATGAGCGGGACGAGGAAGATGACGTAGGACACGTAGTACGTCCAGCTGTTCTCCCTCACAAACGTCTTGATGTTCTGCTCAAAGGTGAACAGAGCGACCGCGGAGAAGGTGATCAGCAGCTGGACGCTGAGAACCAAGAACACCTGCGGCGAGCGAACACACACACACACACACACACTTTTATTCCTCTTAAACCTCGATTTATTTTGACAATTTTCACGTATTTGTTTGTTCTCACCTTGCGGATGAACGCGCGTCTCACCAACTTGTCGTCGAACCCTGAGATGGTGATCTCCTCGTGGTCGTACACCGGAGGAGGCTCGTCAGTTTGGTAAAAATTGTTGGATGCATCTGAGTTCCGCAAAAAAATACAAAAGTTAAAACAGTTCAAAAAGGTAAAAAGTTTACAGACGTAAATAAACTCCGCTCGGAGCCACGCCCCCTCACTCACCCGGAGTGTACTCGTATGGAGTTGGGTTCGGAGTAGGATTTGGGGGCGGAGGGTTGTACGGAGCCGCGTTTGGAAAAGGAGCCTGTGGATATCCGGGTCCCCCAGGAACGAACATCGGATGTGTGAAAGCTCCCGGAGGAGGAAAGGGAACGCCGACGGGCCCTCCGGGCGCTCCCGGGACTCCCGGCATCGCGTTGTAGTCTGGAGGAGGAAGGACGAATCCGGCGGGGTTCGGCTGCCCGTACACGAACGCCTGTGGGGGCGGAGGCGAGCAGGAGTCCACAAACGGGACGTAACCACTTTTATTTTGAGCCATGGTCACTGCAGAGATGAAAAACACACACACACACTTTTAGTCCTCTTAAACCTCGATTTATTTTGACAATTTTCACGTATTTGTTTGTTCTCACCTTGCGGATGAACGCGCGTCTCACCAACTTGTCGTCGAACCCTGAGATGGTGATCTCCTCGTGGTCGTACACCGGAGGAGGCTCGTCAGTTTGGTAAAAATTGTTGGATGCATCTGAGTTCCGCAAAAAAATACAAAAGTTAAAACAGTTCAAAAGGTAAAAGTTTACAGGCGTAAATAAACTCCGCTCGGAGCCACGCCCCCTCACTCACCCGGAGTGTACTCGTATGGAGTTGGGTTCGGAGTAGGATTTGGGGGCGGAGGGTTGTACGGAGCCGCGTTTGGAAAAGGAGCCTGTGGATATCCGGGTCCCCCAGGAACGAACATCGGATGTGTGAAAGCTCCCGGAGGAGGAAAGGGAACGCCGACGGGCCCTCCGGGCGCTCCCGGGACTCCCGGCATCGCGTTGTAGTCTGGAGGAGGAAGGACGAATCCGGCGGGGTTCGGCTGCCCGTACACGAACGCCTGTGGGGGCGGAGGCGAGCAGGAGTCCACAAACGGGACGTAACCACTTTTATTTTGAGCCATGGTCACTGCAGAGATGAAAAAAAGAACAACGGCTTAATTATATTTTAATTATAATATTTTTACAAAAATGCCCTGAAAACACTAAAATCATTTAAGTCTAGATTTAATGCATTTTTTTTACTCCAGACATTTTTACCTTAATACATTTTTATACAAATACAAAAAGAAATATATATAAAAAAGAAATAATAAACCTTAACGCTCCTTACAGCTGACATCATGATAAATTACAGCTTCTCTGAGATCTTTTAATGTGTTTACAATTTTATTATAAAATAAACAATTTTAAATACTTTTTTAATCTTCATCAAGTTCAGCATTTGTACTTTATTTTAACTTTTTTAAAGACTTTTAAAACATTTTAAATAATATTTTGTATATTTTATTTATTACTTTTATTTATTGATTTTTACTGAATTTTTTATACCACTGTAACCGAATATGAAATGACGTAAACAGTTAATAATTAAAACTCAACTAATAATAAATGATTAACATGCAGTCTGTACGAGTGGAAAACAATCTATCGCTTCTGATTGGCTGAGAGTGAAAACAATTCTTTTTTTTGGTTTTTTACTTACTAAGCCACACCCCTCACATTTCCAGAGAAGTATCCAAAGCTCCGCCCTAAAACTTACACTGACTCGATTAGAGTTCGTACGTGAAGACTGTCATGTCATTTTTCTTTGGGAGAGCTACTCGCTGAACATTATTACGCAAGTTTCCTGTTCAAGTGAAAAAAGAGAATGAATTTTGCCTACTGCACCTTTAAACCGGTTCTTTTACTTATTACACTTCAGCATCCAAATAATAATAATAATAATAATAATAATAATAATAATAATAATAATAATAATAATAATAATGATAAAATCCTTAAAACAGCCGAAAGTCTAAACAGTGACCTCACAACAGAGCTTCAGTCTGATCAGATTCAGTGCAATCAGACTTTTGACTGATCCAATTATATCTGGAATCGGAATACCTTTATAATTCCATCACTCTACCTGTAACACTCTCACTCCACCTGTAACACTCTCACTCCATCCCTCACTCTACCTGTAACACTCTCACTCCATCCCTCACTCTACCTGTAACTCTCACTTTATCCCTCACTCCATCTATCACTCTACCTGTAACACTCTCACTCCATCCCTCACTCTACCTGTAACACTCTCACTCCATCCCTCACTCTACCTGTAACTCTCACTTTATCCTCACTCCATCCATCACTCTACCTGTAACTCTCACTTTATCCCTCACTCTACCTGTAACACTCTCACTTGATCTCTCACTCCATCCCTCACTCTACCTGTAACACTCACTTCATCCCTCACTCTACCTGTAACACTCTCACTCCATCCCTCACTCTACCTGTAACACTCTCACTCCATCCCTCACTCTACCTGTAACACTCTCACTCCATCCCTCACTCTACCTGTAACACTCTCACTCCATCCCTCACGCTACCTGTAACACTCTCACTTCATCCCTCACTCTACCTGTAACGCTCATTTCATCCCTCACTTTACCCCCTCTCCATCCATCACTCTACCTGTAATACTCTCACTCCATCCTTCACCTCATCATTGTACTTTTTACACACTCACTCCATCCATCACTCCACTTTCTCATTTTACCAAATTTTCTATTTATATCACTCTACAGTCATCTCTCGTTCTTCCAGTAGCCACTAATATTCCCCTGTTTTTTCTTTTTCTGTTCCTGCTTTCATTTTGAAGCTAATAGAACACTCCCACACAGACTTTATAAAGCCCACATCCTGGTGTCTCGTGATCTTCTCCCTCGCTGCTTTAAAGCTCATTTCCCACAAACTAATACACCGGTTTCTGATCGTCTCCATGACGTGACGTGGGCAGTGCGTGGACACTTGTGTCATATCACCACATCTCTAACATCTGATACTTAACCAACACACAGTTTCACATTAACACGAGTCACACTGAAATCCTTCCCTGGAAAATTAGCTTTTATACATTATACATATAATAAATCATCAATAACCGATCGATACAAACTTATAAAAAACAGGTTGTATTTAATAGATGTATATTTTAATATCATATTAGAATGTTAACTGGAAAAAATAAGGTTAGTTTTAATTTTTTTTAAAAGGAATATAAATATAAGCCGTGCATTTGCGTGTGTTCGTTTACATTCTTCACATTACAGCACAGTGAAATATTAATCACACACACACACACACACACACACACACACACACACACACACACACACACACACACATTTCGTAGCTGACTGTATAAACACAGTTAATACACATTTATTATAATTGTATTTATAAAACCAGACCCGGAAGTGACCCCTGATCCTCTACAGTGTGAATATGAAGGTAAATAAACCACAACTTCGACCAACACCGAGGGCGAATTAAACCCTTTACTTCACCTAATAAACATAGAACAACGTCACACGTCACCACAACGTACCTGTTTTGCAGTTTTCTGTGATTATCCGCCGTCCAATTCAGCCTTCAATAATCAAAACGAAAATAACAATAACCAAAAATCTTGAACACTACTGGAGTTCTTTCTCGCCTCAGTGCGCCGCCGCCATCTTTATTTCTGCCCCTTGTTCCGCTCAAGCTCCGCCCCCTCAACGCATTGACTGACAAGGACGCAGCCAATGAAAGTTTGAGTTTGTGGGTCACGTGACGGAGCATCATCTGTCACTAGGCGAGCGTCTTTAATGCGTATTGCGAGTGACGTAGAACAAACAAACAAACAAACAAACAAAATGAACCCGGGATTATTTTTTTTTTAAAACGATATATCTATTAATTAATAAAACATGTATAAATATGTTTTAATCCACAATACTTTACATCATTTAAGTCTACTGGTGCATTGAAAAAATATAATCACATAATCACATAAAAACCCTTTTCAACATTTTTGTCTGTGCAGGACAATTGAGATCTTCCATGGACCAAATAGCATGTCTTCATGGAGCGCTTGCATTGTGGACAAGCGTGTAGTCTTGTTAAAAGTGTGTAGCTCGAGTTTCAAGGGAAATTGGAATGCAATCATATTTTATACAACTGTTTACTTTTTTTCAACTCTCTGAAAAGGAACAGCTCATTGGTTAAGTTGTTGGACTGATCAGAAGGTCATGAGTTTAAATTCCAGCATCACTAAGCTGCCACTGCTGGGCCCTTGAGTGAGGCCCTTAACCCTCACCTGCTCACTTACAGTATATAAATGAGATCAGTGTAATAATATACTGGAGAAATGCATCTGCCAAACGTCATAAAAACAGATGACAGAAATCATCTCCCCACGCGTATATACTGTAAATAATATTTGTGTTTGAGTGCAAACCGATGACACGCTCTCACAACTTCACGTCAGCACAAATCAGACACAAACACGTGACTCAAACTGTAAACGTATTCTGTATTCTAGATTTTTGTACCCATTTTTTTTGTCTTGATACAATATAAATACAGCTCTGTACATCATTATATAGGTTCAAACACAGCTCTATGTACAAGTCCTGGTGAAGGAGAGCAGCTTGTCTTTCAGAGTAAGGGCTTGGGGTTGTCATTTATCCACATACACACACACACATACAGTTACAGCATTAAAACACACCACACACACCACAGCTCTTCAGCTTTTAGCTCCCCGAGGCCATTCGAGGCCGGAACGCGTCCGCCTTCCGTCAGCCTGTTCAGCTTTTAAAAATATATATATCTATCTATTCATTTAGTTGCATGAGTATAAAAAACCCAAGGCATGTGCTGATTATCAGTTGGATCTGATCGTGATATTTAACACACAGTGTTGTTATTGCAATGTCATTACATCAGTTTGGGTTTTTTTGTTTGTAATTGGAAGGCAGCTCTGTAACGCGAGAGATTTCTATATTTATATATCAGCAAACAGTGATAAAGAAACCCTTTATAAAAAAAAAATGCATTTCAGCACAGGCTTGTTACAAAGTAAGAAAATATTACTCATTAGTCAAAAAAAGAAAGACAAAGCGTCACGACCGAAGTGGACTGACGAGTCGAACGGCGTCGGCATTGCGTCCGTGATGAAGTCCGAGCTCGCCCTGTGTTACAGAACAAGCCGTTAACCAAGGTGCTTTTTATGCGTCCGATCTGCAGCTCTCTCTCTCTCTCTCTCTCTCTCTCTCCATATTATATAAATATATACATGGAGACCTCTGTGCATTCAGGACACGTCTCTCCAGTGCAAGCGTTCAGGCAAAAGTTTCCCAAATAAAGTTCTTTACACAGATACAGTACAGAAAACAAGGCGACTTCCTGTTACAGACTTCTTACTGCGATTGGAAAAGTGTGGTGAGGCGTCTAAACCAAAGATATGGCACTTAAGTGACAATTAGTCTCACACACACACACACACACACACACACACACACACACACGCACACACACGCTAGACCTGAGCCAATTATATATTCTTGATCATTACGGATGCTTCAGAATGTCCGATGCTCCTGTGAGTTTAGATACAGCAGATACACTATGCATTATACATGTGTATAAGATTATAATAATAATAAAAAATCTCCACTAAACATGCCGGTCACTAGGGGGCACCGATCAGGATTACTAAAACTTCAGTCACTGTCAAAGAGAGAGAGAGGAACATCAAAGCGATTCAGACTCTGACCTCTTTTTTAGATTAAAAATAATAAAAATCCTGAATCATCCACAGGAATTAATTCTCAGGAAGCATTCAGTAATACGATATAGATCGTGTAAACGTCAGAGAAGTGTGAGATGCGTTCAAACGTGTTCAAGAGTTAGCACGTGGTAGGGTTATGTCATACTCACGTGTGGCCACGCCTCTTTTAATCCAAAGTACAATTTATATTTAGTAAAAAATAATAAAACATGGGAGGATTATTACAATAACATTGGCTCATGTCTAACACACACACACACACACACACGATAATAACACAAAAGGTTTCAGTTGTAACAGCACATCAGAAGCGTCTTTGGTAACACCTGATATAATCCCATGAATAAACAGTAGTACTTTCTCTCCACTTCAGCTGATTTTCCCCGATTTCAGCCTCGAGTCTGAGCCGTGTTCAGTCCAAGTGGTCAAATTTAAGATAAAAAAACACGGAAGCTGGCTGGAAGTTACGCTTGAGCTTAAAAACAAACAAAAAAAAATCAATATATAATATATTGTAAAGAAGAATTTGTGCAACTTTGCATTTAACATTCAAAAAAGGGATCGTTCTTTTTTCTTTAAATAGTTCCATAGTCTCAAAAAATATACACAGGTAAAAGAAAGAGAGAAAAAGAAAGAGAGACTACGTTAGGTATGTGCCGATAATCAGTTATATGCTATATTGTGATATATTTAGCACACTATAGTGTTTGGATCGTCCCCGTGTTATAAAGGAAGCTCTGTTTTATCCTGAAAAAAAACGACTAGAACATGAAAGAGTAACGCCACCGAACCACATCCATCCCATAATAAGTGGGGCATGTCTTCCCTACAGCAGGACAGGCTGGAGCTGTGGGTCTGCGTCCACGGAGACGGGCGATCTGCTGAGCCACGCCGGACGCACAAACACGCCGTGACCCGTGGCGCAGCGGAAATACACACGACCCTGCACAGTGCCGTCGTGTTCACCTGGACGCAGACAAACACACACACACACACACACACACACATGCTAATCACGGACAATGTACAAATGAAAAACACATGATGACATCACAGGGTCGTTAATTAAAGTAATTGATTGATGAATTATTTCTGGACACACCTCCTCCAGCACAGTGCAGCTCCACTCCTACCCAGATGCCCTGCGCAAACTCGACTCCGCCCACATAGTGCACCGTTCCGCTCCTTGTGCCAACCCACACCTGCTCCCCAGGTGCCATCCAATCAGGCAGCTGGGTCACCGGGACACCTTCTTTGTCCTCATTCGAGGGGGCGGGGCTAACTCCGGTTCCATTCCTTTGTGCCACGTCTCCTGCTTCAGCAGGTTGAGTGTCGGTTCCCGGCGAGGACGAAGGAGAAGACGGCCCCTGGGCACCGTTGTGAAGGTGGACGCTGTTAGCGTTCACGTCTGCCGGACGTCTGGGGGAAATCTTGGCACGTTCCGCTTCCACATGCCAGTCAAAGTGCTTAAGTTCGTCGTCTAGCAGTTCGTCCCCGGCTCCTTTGAAGTCCGTGAACTCCTGACTGGTGCTCGAAGAGTGGATGTGAGCAGAATCGGCTTCTGTTAAGGCACTTTTAGAGCTCAGGGGGTTCCTGGTGTGCTCTTGGAGCTCGGGGGCGTCCCTGGAGCCGACGCTGAGACGGTCCGAGCTCTCGCTGCCTGAGAACGGAGCGTCGGAAAGTGTGGCGTTGGAGGTGCTGTGCGAGAAATACCCGCTGCTCACCGTGGGACTGCGGGACACTTCCTTCTCCACCACTCGGTTTCCAGGCGGCGAGGCCACGCCCGACAACGAGTCTCCGCCCCCGCACAGGCTCGCGTTGTACACCTCAAAGTTGGCAAAGTCTTCAGGGATGTACGTCCGGAAATGACGGAGAGACACCGAGGCGGGAACGGCAGAGCGCTCCAGCTCAGGCTCCTCCTCCTCCGAATCCTGACCAATCAGCCGCAAGCAGACAATGAACACAATCATAACGCATAAACGATGGTTCGAGGCCGTTTTTAGTGAATCGTAGTAGCAAAAATATAATTCAAA